>NW_027495649.1:0-200279 GCF_021521415.1 Bidens hawaiensis
CTCTCACCAACATACCTAAGAACCTTAAATATCATGTAAAGCTCAACGGTTTAATGGTTCGATCACCTCCTGGTCTCACCTTACCTAACTATGCTAAGGTACCCAAAGATTAAATCACCTCCCGGTCTCTCTAATCACAAAACACCCTAAGGTGAAAGGGGTATTCTTATTAAATTCGGTTATAATTCGGATCTGTAAGAATCTAAAGGAATCTAGGGTAACTCACTCCTGTCAATCACTACCCAAAACTCGCAAAAGACCAAAACAGGCGACACTTAATTACCTCCCGGTCTCTCAAGTGGCAGATACTAGGTATCTCTAACTCTCAATTACCGTTCCTATGGAATACGTTAACAATAATCCATAAACTAGTTACAAAACACACAGTAAGTAACCTAATACGCATCCATACATGAAAGACATTCACAAAGACGCATATGAGACAAAAATTGATTATAAATTAATACCAAATACGCATATGCATCACAACCAAATAAAACAAAAACTTACCAAAGCATCAACCAATTAATAATAATCCAAACCAAAAATGAAACAAGTTTAACCAGTATTCATCCAAACCCAGGCAGTCTAATAGTTTAGCCAAATAATAATCATCGATGAACAAAGATAAAACAATTAATATGGCTCATCGAATAATAATGATATATGAGACCTGCTAGCTTCCTTTTCTCTTATCTGTTCCGAGCTTACAGCCAACACCAACAGGGGTGGCGCCCTTCTGTTTGTCTCCTCCTGACGGCTCCCCTCGTAGGGTTCGAACCCTCTTGTTTTTCTTTATTCTTTTCAACTTTTTGATAGTAGACTTTTGAGAGCAACCTGCTACCTTGCTTATATTCTTGTTGAACCCCAACAGGGGCGCCCCCCCCCCCCCCCCCAATCTGCTGACCTTCCCAAAAAAATAATATGCCGACTTTGATTTAATAATACAGGTATACGGTTCTGATTTCACACTGGGCCAAGATATCCACCATTTAATTCTTTATGGCCTTTCACTTCCTGATGGTAATGCGTATGTTCAAATGAATACCCCTATATATAAATTGAACTTGTAACCATTGCAAAATTCTTCATATATTATCTTTTACTTACTTTCAAAGTAAAAATAATTAAAACCACTTGGATTTCACGTGACATTTTCCAACAAATTCACATTTTAATTATATATAAACAACAATTAATATATTAAATTTAAATCAACCGAATAAAATTTGACTTAATATTTATTTTAGCTCGTTATCTCTTATAATTATTTAAAACCCCACATATTCATATATGAACCATTTAGAATAATATTCAATAGAAACTTGGCTCAAAAGAAGTTAAAAGTGTAGGAAATATATATATAATAAATATGTATATGTTAGACCACATCAAGAATCACTTGTCATCAGCACTTAAATAATTTCATTGTTGAATTCACTTTTCAACTTCATTTCTTCATGTGATTCCACATCGATGACCACAAGAAACCAGATCCTTGTGCTCATCTCTTCAGGCAAACTACTTCAATTAACAAATTCTTAAGTGAAGAAACTTGTTTTGGTGTTGTCATGGCTTGAAGAGGATGATCCAGGTAAAACAACTACAATGGACTGAACCTGTGTGTTTATGGGTGGCATGAAAGGAGGTTGAACAAATTGCATTTGCTGCATTGGTTGAGGCATGTGTTCATACTGATACTGATGTTAAGGAACAATATTAGGTAGGCATTGTTGAGGTTTGAGGAAAATGAGCTGTGGAATGGTTATTGAAAGATTGTTGTTGAGAATGAGGATGGAGAGGTGAACTTGGATAGGTTATTAAAGACTCGACATGATTGGAACTAGGCCGTGATTGAAAATCTGCATTCATGTACAAAGTTTCATAGTTTGCCACACTTTGACATGTCATTTTTGCCTTATAATAGCCCACTTTTGTCCTATTATTGATTCCAGTGAATTTCCTTCCTGTCCTTTTGTAAATCTTGTTTGTCTTGACTGTCAATAAATGCTAAGAAGTTCATAATTTCCATTTCCTCTAAATCAATTGGATCTATGTGTTGCAAATCTTCCATAATGAACGAGAGATTGTCAGATACATATGGAGAATTCTCTTGAACAAAAAATGCTTGACTATCAACTATTGATCCAATGCAAGTTGTATTTTCTATGTGGTATGATATGATGCGTTTGAGTGTTAAAGATGGGAGATTTAATTAGCTTTCACACAAAATAGTGTTTTAAATTTATAAGGTGATTTCTACTAAGAAATCACACACAAAATAGGCAAGTGTACCTATCATATATGTAGAATAGTATTGGCAAGAACCAAGTATCGATCCGTGCACACAAATGTTTCTAATAATAAATCTTCGTTTTACTTTAATTGGAGAGTTTAATCATTTTGGGGTGATATTCTAAGAGAAATACTTATATATAATATATAGGTGAACAAGAAGAGAAATTCTAAATGAGTAAATCAATTATATGAAGGTTACCATCTAAGATCAACAATCCACTCCATTCTTCCTTGATGATTATTAAATAAACATGTGATAAACTTGCCCTAGTTATATATGATAGAATAGCCCCTCATTTCTAAGTGAACATATTATATGACATAAAAGAAAGTAGCATGCATATTTTCAAGTCCATCCTTGCTTAATCTCATACTACCACGAGAATGTCAATTTTAGTAGGAAAGTAGTTTAGTAAAGTAGAAAGATTAGGATTGACATCGATTTCTCAAATACCAATTCTAACAACTTCGAATGTTTATAGTTTACTCACATAACCTCCCCTTGGTTGATTTAAGTAGGTTATAATTACACATTCCATAAACATATGATTTCTGTAACTAGCATGATAACCTAAGCAATTGTGTTAACAATGTTATTTCAGAATTATCAAAACTAGAGAAATAAATCATAGCTTATATCTCATCATTTCTAAGTACAATATAAAGAACCATGTTTTATCTTGAATAAGTTATCATGGTATTATTTTTATCATTGCTAGTCTCCAAGAACATGAGTGAATCATAAATGATTGTTGATCATCAACCTTGATTTTTTTGAGTTAAAGTGATAAAACATTTTTCATCAAAGGATAATTGCAAAATAAGCATATACTTTATTAAACTAAATCACATATTTAATATAATCATCAAGTAAAACAAAGCTTCTTCATAGAAATTAGATGGTAAATAGAGTTTAGCTCATAATGAGCAAGGTTATGAACATCAAAAGAGATGAAGATAACAAACATATGATCAAACTAGAACAATCTAACCAAATGTGGATGAATTTTCCTTCTTTAATGATGATGGATGATGATGATAATAGTCTCCAAGCCATCAACCTCTCCACAAGATCTTCAATACGAGTGTAATGTGGGTGTTTTTATAAGTGAAACCCGTATAGAATATTTTCTTCAAGCACACCAAGTAAGCGCAACATGCTCCTCTATTTATAGGCTGTCTGCGAAGCCATGCACAGCCCTATTCTCCATGAGGCATGCCCCCCGTGTCCATCTGTCCACTCGCATTTAATGCTCTGTCAGATCGTACATGATGACTCACCACAGGGGCGTGCTTCATAGAGCGTGGCCCCATGTTTTTGAGTGTTTTTTATATTTTATTTTGTCTTTTTCTTAAAGGTGGCCACGCCCCCACGTCTTCTGAGGCACGGCCCCGTGTCCAGCTGTCCAGTACTTTGTCTTTTCTTGCATATTTTTGTATTTACTTGCACAGGAAAGCATGGGGGCGTATTTTACTGTTTTCTTGGGTTTTCTTTGATTTTTCTTTGGATTTTCATTCGTTTCTTCGTTTGAGACTTGGATTTACCTGAAAATATATTATAACATGATAAGTAGCTATTTGAACTATATTATTTGATAGAAGTTGCAGTTTTTAGAGATTATTTGATGCTAAAAAGATGTATAATTTTATATACATCTTGGTAGTCTTTTGACATAGAATTGTTGATCCAATAGTAAAATCGTCAGCTGATTTACTAGTAGCGATCAAATCTTCTTTTTCTTTTGAATTATTTTTATTTCAAAGGTAAGTAGCATACCATGAAGAGTAGTCAGACTCAAATCTTGATAATTTTGGTTGAGTTCTTAGTATAATAACATGAGTGTCCCAATTTTTGGAAATGAACTCAGAAATCTGTTGTTAAGAGCATAGGTTGTAAAAGTAACATTAACCATTGTTAATTCACTGATTAATGTTGTGAATCGTTCGTATTTTTGAGTTCAATTATCTCCTCTTAAGTGACAAAATGCTTCATCCTGCTGCCTCAGAACTTCACGAGTATTCTTAAGGACTTGTGGGGTTCCACCATATTGTTCTTTTAGTGCATCTCACAAAGCCTTATCAGACTTAAGATGAATTAATCCACCATAAATTATATTTGGAATTACCATGGAAAGTATAGCATGTGCTTTGGCATCCAATTCAAATTTCTGTAGATCTTGATCAGAATAATCCTTGGGATCCTTCTTAATCGTCTTATTTTCATCCAATGGATCAACAGTTTTTGGAATATGAGGTCCATGAACTACAGATCTCCAACAACCAGTGTTTTGGTTGCATAAATGGTGGAGCATTTGTTATGCCTAGATGTTGTGCTGACCTCGAACCAACATGGGTGGTTTGGAGGTTGAACCAGTATTGTGAGGATCTTAAACAATCGACATGATTCTCAGATCAACTAGTTTTTCACTTACCACAGAGTTTTAAGTAGATATTTAGATCCTTTTTAAATCCACAATTAGAAATATTAATTGAGCTTAGATCTTTGTTTCGGAATTGATTATTAGATCAAATTCAGATATCCATAGCTCTGATACCAATTTTTAGGACCGTTGACCTTCAATCTAAGCTACTTGAACACAATTCAAAACCAATGAAACAATAAAAAAAACTGATCTAATCCTTTGAACGGATTAGAATCACTTTAATTGAAATCATATTTGATTTATAATTTAGTTAGTTTATGAAATGAACAACTTAAGGAACAGAATCCATTGAAGCTAAATAGCAGGTTACATATGGAAGAACAGCTATGCATTAACTATTATCGAATGATTACAATCTTTTTCTCCCCCTCAACCTTAGCTCGTCATTCACACTGATTTTTCTGCTACAAAAAGTGTGTGAATCAGGTGAGTATTGTGACGTGAAAAGTGTTAATGAAGAACAGACTCTCTTCTTCATTATAAACAAGTGTTAAACTACTGATGAGCTAAAAGGTGAAAGCAACATCAAACAAAAACGATTACAAACTACTGTTGAGTGAATACAAACAACTGACTAAATAGAATCATGTGCTAACTACAAATATTTTCTAAACAACTTATGTTTGACCCATCAGTTGTTAGACTTCAGCTGTTTGGATCTTATCTTGATTAATTAGCTATTTTGTCTTTAGTCTTTTCCTATCAGCAGTTTCGCATGATCAGCAGTTTGGAGAAATAGTTTGTTAAGCACTTCATAATGGAGAAAAAATGATGTTTGAACCATCAGCTGTTTGGTATCTAGTCATCAGTTCTTTTCCAGGTTCAACAATTAGGTAACATATCCAGATTATGATGGCATGAACTTATCGTTTACGAGAAATTTCTAAAGGAACCAGGATCTAAAGATACGACACCTTAGGAAACCTAATGGAATCACTGATCACACTCTAACTGTCCCCTAATAGGAACCCTAAGGGACGTCTAACTGTACCGGCTTACTGGTTCACCTATCAGTATCACTAACTTTGACTAATTAGCCTATAAGATAGGTTTCTCGTAGGGTTCACTATCTCTATACACCTAAGTGCACGGGTAGTCTAATAACAATCTACTAGACACGAGTAAACATTGAAACTAAGGAAAATCTAGGTAAACCTCATGTTAGAGCGTTAAACCTAAAACCCTAACAGCATAGACAAACATGACTACTTATCACCCGTCAGATATCTAAGTAGGTTCGAACACGCACCTCTAATTGTATGTTATGAAACAATTTAAATCGCAAATGAGCTCAAAACCATAAAGAAGTTATAAATGCACAGTAAACAACCTAACATGCACCTATTATTGAAAGACATTCAACCAAATAGCATGTGAAACAAGCTATAAGCATTCAATCAGAAGTATATATGCAATCAACAAATCCAACATGCTAAAACAAACTTTTAATTAACCAAAATACCAAAACAAAATCTAAAATCCAATAATTTTTAATTAGATAACAATGGTTTTAGCCAATATTGATGTCTAACAATAGCAAACTATGATAATCAGTAGCAAACATGAATGACAATCAAGAGATATTGCAATAAAAAATGTTTAATCAAACCCGCGAGGCACTTAATGACAAAAAAAAAGCTTTGATCTTCAATCTCTAACTCCAACGGATTCTACATCTTCAAAATCGCCTAATGGCTGTGAATAAGTTATGGAATATAGGGTTCTAAAAATAATTTAGCTTTCCATAAATTTTAACCACCAAACAGGTCCCCACGCGTTGTTGGGGACTACCTCTCATGCCTCGCAATACGCCCTTGACAAAATAGTCGGGGGGGGGGGGGGGGGGAGGGGGCTTTAATATTAAGTCTTCAATGTCTCCCGCTCTCCGTGGGGGACTAAGCCAACCCCCCCCCCCACCCACGTCCGCGGGGATTTTGCCTAACATTTTTTTATTTTTTTTGTTTTGTCTCGTGATGTGTGCCATTCCCCATAAGAGCAGGTTTCCCATCTTTTTTCCTTGTTTTTTGTTTTTTATACATGGGTACCTGGACATATGAAAATACATAATTACATGCTAATTTAGACATACAATCGTTACAATTTAGCATGATTTCTTATTAAAACAAGTCTAAAAATGGATGTGTTTTGCAACACATCATGGAATAATCCGCATTATTCCTATAAACTAGTGTTTTTTAGATAACTTTAGAGCAATTTAGCAGTCTGATTATGTTAGTGCATGATTTGTTGTCCTAGCCGATCAGATAAGTTAGAGATGGTCTAGTCTTTATATTTAATGTAATATGGCCATTCGCTATGGATTGTATAGCGAATGGGTCCATTCGTTATAGACTAGGCTATTCGTTAAGTCATGAGCCCATTCGTTATGGAGATATAACGAATGGATTCTCATTCATTAAGTTAATACCCATTCGTTATGGAGATATGACGAATGGGAGCTCATTCGTGATGGGAATACTCCATTCATTAGAGATGTTAACGAATGGGGCCTAAGCCTATATATAGAAAATTCCTATTCACATTAGAGAGAGATTCGAGCTTAATTTATCCAAGTACCGTTACCATGCCAGATTCTCTCTATGATTAAGTTATTCATAATGTAATCACCATTAAAGAATCCATAAAGTATTCATCTCGTGTGTAGGTTAGTGCACGGTTTTGGTGTCTGTAGCAATCGAATAAGTTACAGTTAGTCTAGTCTGTGTATTTAATGTATATTTATTGTAATATGGCCATTCGCTATGGATTGTATAGCGAATGAGTCCATTCGTTACTTGGCTAGGCTAGTTAGTTAAGTTTATGAGCCCATTTGTTATGTAATATAACGAATGGAGGCTGGTTTCCATTCGTTATGTAATCATAACGAATGGTGTCTCATTCGTTACTAAGATATAACGAATGAGGCTAACTTAACGAATGGAGCTTTGGCCTACAAATAGGTAGATTATGTTCATAATTAATAGAGGAAGAGAGATGTAGATCTAAGTTATTCTCTCCATAAGTTATTATTTCCTCCATTAATGTATTCATCCTATTTATCAATAAACTATTATTTACCGTATCGAATCGTATTGTTGCTTCGGGTTAGCAACTAGATTCTGGATCGTATGACGTCCTCTCAATTGGTATCAAAGCAGATGGCTGCTCTCGGTGCATCGATTAAGGTATTAAAATATGAGTTCATTCGTGTTCTTCGGATTTCGGTCAGATCTGGATTAATTCACTATGTTATTGGTGGAATTGATGGTGAATTCGTGTTTATTGATGGAAGACGAAGCTTCATGTGTAATTTGGTGTTAAGTTATGGTGTATTGAAGGATCTGCCATGGAAGAGCATGGTTACTTTTTGATCAGATTTAGATCAAATCAATGTTTGTTAAGTTAATTGGAAGATATATTCGATATCGTGATGAAAATCCGAGTGTTCGGTGTGATTTTCATGGTTAATTATGGTGTTTGATGATTTCACCATGGATGATGCTTGGATTTGCAGAATCTTGCCAGATCTACGTTTTTCCAGCGGGATAACTGATTTTCCAGAAAAATACGCTATTCCGGTGAACAGTTCAAATCCAACAACCTAATTCGTTATATTACTGTAGCAATTCGTTATGGAAACTTAACGAATGGAAAATTTAACGAATTAAGGTAATTCGTTAAGCTAAATATAACGAATCAAGGTAACTCGTTAAGTTAAAGGTAACAAATTATGGTAGTTCGTTAAGTTAATTCGTCAAGGTAATTCGTTAAGTTAAAGGTAACGAATTAAGTTAGTTCGTTAAGTTAATTCGTTAAGTTAATGGTAACGAATTAAGGTAATTCGTTAAGTAAATTCGTTTAGTTAATGGTAACGAATTAAGGTAATTCATTATGTGTATGACAAAGTGGATATCTTAACGAATGGAAGGCCATTCGTGTGATTGTTATAGCGAATTAAGATGGTAATTTAAAACGAATCAAGTACATTCGTTAAGTGTGTAACGAATGAGTGACTGGTTGACAAATGGTGGATATTTATAACGAAATAGAGTTGCTAATATATAACGAATAGAGAGGTCCTTCGTTAAAAAAAGTAATTTGGCGGGAAAATTTTTCTTGAACGATTTTTTTCCTGAATACTCCTCGTAAGTGAGATTTCATTCTTGAAAATATTGTCAAAAATATTTATTTTTCAATAATTTTCGGTGATTTTTTGGCGGGAAGATCGAATTTTTTTTTTCTTAAAACGAAATTTTCTGGGATATTCCTAATGTATTGGAGACTCTTTGTGCAAATTTTGGTAATATATTTTTCGGCCGACTTTTTACGCTTTTTCTACTGGCCGAGGGGAAGCCCACGTGTAATTTAAAGAGGAGTTTGTTTGTGAGTTTTGAAAATTGTTTAAGACCTTGCTGAATTTGTCAAGAAAAAGGGGGAGATAAAACTTTCATATGAGTTTATTTAGCTTGCATCTTCCTACGTTTGCAAGGTTTCTTGAAACATTTACTTTAATTCGGGTGGTAATTCATGTTTGCAAAGCTACGTTTGACTGAGTTCAAGACTGCAATTGTTCTTCGATTGGTTATTGGATTGTTTGAGAATGAAACCTGACTATGTGGGATATGAGTGTTTGTCTGTTTACTTCTTTCTAAGGGACTTTGATCCTGACTATGTTGGCTACGAGTATGCCGTGGATTACTTCTGTTGAGGGGGATGATTCTCGAACGGGTTGATCGTAATGAAGAATATATGAGTCTTGTAATTAGATTGAAGAATTTGATCATTCAGGGTTTATTAATGGAGGTTGGAACTCTGAATCATATGGTCTAAACAATAGTGCATCTTTGTGAATGGGATGTGGAAGAGCTTCAAAGAGTATATTTGGGATACACGTTATCAAGAGAGGGAAAACCGAAGTGAAAGATGTTGAATGATCGGGTTGTTCATGAAGATGTGTGACGAGGTTAAAAGTAAAGATATGTTTTTCTTTACCGGTGCTGATGGATAGCTGATGACTTGCTGCTGATTGTTGAAAGATTGAACCATATCATACGCCAATGGATGATCGGGATGATCTCCAAGAGTTGCTCACTTTGAGGGGGAGTTCTGATATGAGACGCTACAAGTTATTGGTTTGCTAAGAAGACTTAAAGATCTGTCCATCTACATAAGCCCGAGAATCATCAGTCAAGGGAGAGTTTGTTAGTGCATGATTTGTGACTGGTGATTTGCAGTTAAAGTATTCAAGAGCTACGGAAAAGGGGGAGTTTGTTAGTGCATGGTTTTGGTGTCCGTAGCAATCGAGTAAGTTATAGTTAGTCTAGTCTGTGTATTTAATGTATATTTATTGTAATATGGCCATTCGCTATCGATTGTATAGCGAATGGATCCATTCGTTAGTTGACTAGGCTAGTTTGTTAAGTTTATGAGCCCATTCGTTATGTAATATAAAGAATTGAGGCTGGTTCGTTAAGTTATTACCATTCGTTATGGAATCATAACGAATGGTTTCTCATTCGTTATGAAGGCATAACGAATTAGGCTTAACTTAACGAATGGAGCTCATGGCCTATAAATAGGCAGCTCATGTTCATAATTTAGGGAGGGAGAGAGATGTAGATCTAAGTTATCCTCTCCATAAGTTATTATTTTTTCCATTAATGTATTCATCCTATTTATCAATAAACTATTATTTAACGTATCGAATCATATTGTTTCTTCGGGTTAGTAGCTAGATCGTGGATCGTATGACGTTCTCTCAGTGTACGTATCATGTTCTGCAATATGATCATGTTCGTATAACGTATAATAACGTTTTCATAATTGATATCAAAGAGAGAATTTATCTTGATACATATTTATTCAATAAAGTATTCCTTAACGTAACAGTATTCTTTTAATGTATTGATGTATCGTGTTAGCGGCTACTCGTAACTTGTTTCAACAGTGGTATCAGAGCAGACTGTTGCTCTCGATACGTCAATCTAAGGTATATTTCAGATCTGAAATGGTGTTCTTCAAGTTTTGGTACTGTTTGACCAAAATTTGAATGAATTAGTGGATATTAATTTGAATTAAAGGCTGATTCGTGTTTATAAATTAATTCCAAAGTCTACTGTTGATTTTGATGGTCAATTATTGTGAATTGAAGGATCCACCATTTATGAAGAAGCTATTGTTTGATCAATTGGTGTTGAATCAGTAGATTTTAAATTAAATTGATGATTGATTCATGTTCGTGATGCAATCCGAGTGTTCATGGATAAACTTGGTAATTTATTATGAAGATTTGATGAATCTGCCATGGATGAAGTTTGATTTGCATATTCGGGCAACGTAACAGTATTATCCGGCAATCTAACTGAATTTTCCGGCTAAATACGCTTTTCCGGTGAACAGTAGAAGATCCAAAAACCCATTCGTTATGTTACTGTAGCCATTCGTTACGGGATTTTAACGAATGGAGGCCATTCATTAATTTAAAGGAGACTCATTCATTATCAGATCAAACAAATGCGGGCTCATTCGTTATTGGATCATGCGAATGTGGATTTATTAACGTATGAGGTCATTCGTGAAACTGTTATAACGAATGAGAATGGTTAATTTACAATGAATGAGGGTTGGTAACGTATGTGGACATTGTTAACAAATGAAAACAAGGTTAACGAATGTGGACACTGTTTTGACGAATGATGATGAGGATAATGTATGTGGATAACGGATGAAGACTCATTGTTCTTTGAGCTCATTCGTTATTGATGTAAGTTAAAAAAATCCGGGATATTCCTAATGTATGCGTACTCTTCTTGCAAATTTTGATAACATATTTTTCGACCGACCTTTTACGCGTATCTACTGGCCGAGGGGGAGACCATGTGTAATTTAAAGAAGAGTTTGTTTGTGAGTTTTGAAGATTGTTCATGACCATGCTAAATTTGTCCAGAAAAGGGGGATATAAGAATTTCATATGAGTTTGTTTGGCTTATATCTTTCGACGTTTACAAGAGTTTCTTGAAAAATTACTGCAATTTGGGTGGCAATTCATGATTGCAAAGCTACGTTTGACGGAATTCAAGACTGAAATTGTTCTTCGATTGCTGATTGGTTTGTTCGGGATTAAAACCTGACTATGTGGGATACGAGTGTCCGTCCATTTACTTCTTTCTAGGGGACTTTGATCCTAACTTTGTGGGCTACGAGTATTAGCCAGATTACTTTTGTTGAAGGTGACAATTCTCAAACGGGTTGATCTTACTGATAATATATGAGTCTTGTCATAAGATTGAAGAATCTAATCGTTCAGGGTTTATTAATAGAGGTTGGAACTCTGAATCATATGCCCAAAAAATTAGTGCATCTAAGAGAATGGGATGTAGTATAGCTTCAAGAGTTAATTTGGGATACACGTTATCAAGAGAGGGAAAACTGAAGTAAAAGATGTTGAATGATCTGGTTGTTCATAAAGATGTGTGATGAGGTCAAACATAAAGATATTTTTGCTTTACCGGTGTTAATAGATAGCTGATGACTTGATGTTGATTGTTGAAAGATTGAACCATATCATATGCGAGTTAGATGATCGAGATGATCACCTTGAGTTGATTACTTTGAGGGGGGGGGGGGGGATCTGATATGAGAAGCTACATGTTATTGGTTTGCTGAAAAGATTTATAGATTGTCTATCTGCACAAGCTTGTGAATCATCGGTCGAGGGGGAGTTTGACTAATGATTTGCAGTTTAAAGTTAAAGCATTCGACAACTACGGAAAAGGGGGAGTCTGTTAGTGAATGATTTGTTGTCCGTAGCTGATCGAATAAGTTAGAGATAGTCTACTCTTTATTTTTAATGTAATATGCCATTCTCTATGGATTGTATAGCGAATGGGTCCATTTGTTATAGACTAGGCTATTCGTTAAGTTATGAGCCCATTCGCTATGGAGTTATAACGAATGGATGTTCATTCGTTAAGTAATCCCCATTCGTTATGGAGATATAATGAATGGGAGCTCATTCGTGATGGGAATACCCCATTCATTAGAGATGTTAACGAATGAGGCCTATAACTATATATAGGCAGTTCCTATTCTCACATTAGAGAGAGATTCGAGCTTAATTTATCCAAGTACCGTTACCATGCCGGATTCTCTCTAGGATTAAGTTATTTATAATGTAATCACCATTAAAGTATCTATAAAGTATTCGTTAAGGTGTTCATCTCGTGTGTACGTATCATGTTCTGCAATATGATCATGTGTTAGTGCACGTTTTGTGACTGGTGATTTGCAGTTAAAGTATTCAAGGATAAAGTATTCGATAGCTACGGAAAAGAGGGAGTCTGTTAGTGCACGGTTTTGGTGTCCGTAGCGATCGAATAAGTTATAGGCGGTTTAGTCTTTGTATTTAATGTATATTGTAAATAGCCTATAAATAGGGAGGTCATGCTCATAATTTTGTAGAGAACTTGTACATAGTTTAAGTTATTCTCTCCATAACTTATCTCCACCATAATGTATTTACTCCATATTTATTAATAAAGTATTATATTTAAAGTATCGATTTCTTGTTGATGTATCGTATTAGCAGCTAGATCTTGGACTCTATGACGTTCTCTCATCATGTTCGTATAACGTATAATAACGTTTTCACAGATTAATGTGCATATATTTCTCTATTTTGTGAAAAAGACTTGCAACCAAAATTGTTGACAATTTGCTTTATTTTATAAGGCGGTTATTAATCAGATTTTTGTGATCCCAATATATTTATAGGAATCCATTGATTATCGACCTATAAACTCAATTATTGATAATTTTCTTAGTAAATTTGCGATTCATTTATGCTTTTAAAATTGATTGATGAGGTTTAATAACAACTAGCGATGTCCCTAGAAATGGTTGTAATTTTAGCTTTGATGGAATTTAACATTTCTTATTGGAGTCTTTGGTATTTCTAATATATAACATGAGAAATTTCATGCCTAGTTTAAACATTCTAAAAGTCAGAGTGCCTAAATAATTAAGCCAAAGTGCAAGTCTAGGGATTAAAATGACTCATGCAAAGGTTGCTTAGACGGATCATCCAACCAAAAGGGTCCATTTCAGAGGATTAGACGGATTAGAATATGGTGGCTTTGAGGATTAGACAGATTGTCTAATTCACATACAATTTTTTGATGGTTCGTCTAAAGACTCATTAAATCAACATTGCCAATTTTTACAGCATGCTCTTAACCTGATACAAACTTGTGGATCCTTATCTAGTCGATTATGGCTATATACACCATGCACACCTTTGATATCCGTAAATTTTCAAACCCGAAAACCCAACTAATTTAAATGTTTATATATTGATTCGGATCCTCATTATTAACATTAAACGATGAATGTTATTGTATTTATGTATGTTACGCGTCTTTCATGATCTTGTTGTTCATAAACAAAAACCTAAAGTATAAAGTATTTACAGTTTCAACCCAAAGTTCAATGTTTCTATGTTTTTAACCATCCTCACACTCTAGGGACTATATGACAAATATATCAAAACTAATTTTGTTTCCTTTTCCCACCTCATCGATGACCAGCCCTCCCACTATTTTTCAATCAATTAATGTTGTAAATCATGGAATTAGACTTATTTACTCCTTCCTTGTTCAACGCACAATCAATCTATATGGCAAATTCGTTTAATTCACAGCTAACAAAAACAAAATCGTTCATTTTTGCATTAACTCGTAACACGGGTTGATCTGATCTCATAGCGCTATAAATTCACGATGAAAATTCAATTTACGAGTACCACATAGTCCTTATAACATCTCGACATAAACCCCCGCAACATAGAGAGCCATCTTTGATCTCGTGTTCAAGCATCAAACCCTAGGTTCTTAATCTCTTTCAATCCCGCTTCATTTGGGTATTTTTCTAGTAATATGTGAGCAATTTAGATGCTTAACAAAAGCCTTCTATCAATTTCAATTGACACAGGGCAAACTTGCATCAATTTAGGATAACCCGTTTATGGTTTATTGTGGAATTTATTGAATGCTAAAGTTGTATAAGTAATTATGGTTTTATTGCATTAGCAGGTTGAAGCACCAGCCTATCTAGGGACCCAGGTTCGAGCCCCCTTGGTGCTCATTTTCGTTGTTGTTTTATTTATTGCTTAAATTTATTCTTAATTAGATTTTTTCTTTTAAAAACAGTTTTTAATAATAATAATAATAATAATATCATGAATTTATTAAACCATTTCGACTCGAAGACTCGTCAAACTTTTATCCATTTATTTAACTTTAAAAAACATACAATTTAATTACATTATTTTTTAATATACATAGGATCTCAACGATCCCAAGTTCAAAATAAATATGTTATATCGTGTTTTTTTTTTCATTTAATCTCATTAGGATACTTATTTCGATTATACTTTCAAACTTAGGGCTTATTCACGTGAATTTTCATGTGACCAATCAAGTCACTTAAACCGTCAACATGTTACCCCCTTCTATATTTCACATAAGTTTTATAACACCTTTTTAATCTTTACGTTTTGAGGGGTAGCATGTACAAAATTACAATATTAATTCATTTTCACTACAATTCACCTACATGTGATTGTATGTAAGGGATACACGATGTATTCCACGTCTCTAATCTGCGAAAATGTCTAGCTGATGAATCTTTGTCTATGCATTTAAAAGACGTTGAAATAAATGAGAACTTATGTAGAACGACCAATTCAAATCGAATATTCGAAAAAAGAGAAATTAAAGAGACGAACATTGAAAATCGTAAAAGTAAAGTGGGACTCACGAAGAGGCCCCGAATACACTCGGGAACTCGAATCCAAAATGAAAAAGAAGTATTTACACTTGTTCTAAAGAAACAAATAACTAGAACGAGATTTATTCCAAGGTGGGGAGGATGTAACATCGTGAACATTTCGGATAGAAAATGCCAAGTTCCAAAAGTTAAAGGATCAAATATGACAAATTCTAAACTTTAGGGTTAAAAATGAAAAATATGTTTTCCTGTCTCGTATTGATACGTGACGGTTCAAAGGAAAAGCCCATCGCGTATCACGAAGGGCTTATTCCAGAACCCAAGGTTTGGGCTGAGGGCGATACGCGATACCTAAAGACACCAATGTCATCGCGTATCGCGATAACGTGGTCTGACAGTTGCTGACACTGTCCCGACACGTGTCCACACTTGGCACACCATCTGCCACGCGTCACCACGTGGCACAGCTTCTTCCACGTGTCGCCATGTGGCAACGCTACATGGCTGGTCATCACTCTACGTCGCGATACGCGACGGGTGACCAAGGGGACCATCGCGTATCGCGATGGGTTCCCAGAAATGCCTATATATAGCAAGCTTGGCCATCTCACTCTTCACACCAAAAATTCACACATTACCCTTTCTCTCTAAACATCTCTCTAAGCGTCGTACAACGTACCCTCGATCACCTAGTAAAACGTGTCCAATTTTCGATGTTCCTCGAAGTACGTGCCACTCACCAACGATGTTATTTTGAAGTACGAGCCATCTTGAGATGAGTGGACGATCCACCTAAATAAGCCTGCCAACAAGTTTTGTGGAGATTGGAGTGCATCGTTTTGCGTGCCAAGGTGGTGTTAATCAAGGAAGCACTAAAGGAGTGAATGCGTTGAAGTGCTGCTCGATTGTCTACGGTTAATATAAGCCAAGAAAGGTAGGCATAATGCTCGAATAAAATAATAATAAATTATAAGGCTTAAAGCCCTAAGTCGATGATATACTCGATGCCTCAATAAATAATAAAAGAAAACATAAACAAAGAATGTAAAAGAAAAGAAATGTGAATATGATATTATCCTTTGTTATGAATATTGTTTAAGTTTAATATTATTCTTAAATGATAATAAGTAAAAGAAAAGTATATGTTTCTTAAAGAAGAAGAAATATAGTATTTTAAGAAAATTAAAATAAGTTAAACTAAAAGTTTATCTTATAAAAGAAAAGAAAAATATATAAGTTAAATTTAAGATTTTAACTTATAAAAGAAAAGAAAGAAAAGATATTTTTAAACTAAGGTTTAAAGTAAAGAAAAGATCTTTTGAACTAAAGGTTCATAAAGAAAATATAATCGAGGTAAATATTATTAAAAGAGACTAAAGGTCTTAAGCCGGATTTAAGATCCGACTAACAAAAGGTTATACTCGTACAATAGGTGCGAGATAGAAAAGAAAGGGAAAGACCACTGGTCAATGTATTGAAGCTGATCAAATCAAAAGAAAGGTGAATACGCCCAACTTTATAAACTTGTTTAATCGAGTCAAATTAAATGAAATGAATTACATGGGACTACGTGTCTCAAAAACGTTATAAACAAAAGTTATCGCTAGCCCTCAGGCTGTCGTGTACGTTTGTTTGGATCTTTACATGTGTGGTAAAAAGTCGGTGGGCACACCACACCACACTTGGTCATGACCTCCGCCACGATGGGCCGGACCTAATTTACGTCCGAGTGAGACTGACCATGTGTATACGTATGGTACGTAAGTAATGTCGAACGTTGCGGTGTTTGCTGGGGTGTCTTGTGTGTGACTTAAGTTTATAATTGTGTTTTGTTTTTAAAGCTTAATTATTCCTAAGCCACGATGGGCTGAAACTAAGTTATGTCTCGAGTGCTAATCAAGTAAAAGAAAATATTTTATGCATCAGCTTATTCACCAACATGTGTTCCTGACGTATTTTTCTAAACATTTTACAGGTAATCAAGAATAGGAGCTTAAATCCTTCCCTAAAGGGACGTCATGCGGACGAGATGGATTGAGGGCACAACATATTTTGGATGCATTTTGTGGAGAGGGGTCGCCGATCGTTGTTGGGTTACTAAAGGCTACTACTGCTATGGTTAATTTATGTTTGGGGGGGAGATGCCCAAGGGTTTTGGCAGAGTTCATTGCGTCGGCTCCTCTCACACCGTTGCTCAAACCGGACAATGGGATTAGACCCATTGTCGTAGGTGCCATTTGGAGAAGATTGGTCTCTAAGGTGGCTATGAGGGGTGTTGGGAAAGACATTACTAAATACCTGTGCGACTTTCAGTTTGGGGTGGGAGTCCCTAGTGGTGCAGAGGCCGTTCTTCATAGCGCGAACAGGTTTTTAAGTAAGTTCCATTCCGATGGGTCATTGGCTATGCTTACTATTGATTTTTGTAATGCCTTCAACTTGGTGGATAGGACTGCCCTTCTGAATGAGGTTCGGGCCCGATGTCCATTTATTTCCTTATGGGTGAACTTTTTATATGGGCAACCGGCCAGGCTATATGTGGGGGATGACCACATTTGGTCCACCACTGGGGTTCAGCAGGGGGACCCTTTGGGATCTCTTCTTTTCGCCTTAGTTCTGCACCCACTTATTTATCCAGTCCAGAGTTCCTGGAAGCTTCTCTTTCATGCTTGGTACCTAGATGATGGTACAATTATTGGGGACTCTAAAGAGGTTGCCAAAGCTTTAGATATTATCAGGTCGGAGGGTCCCCACCTGGGCCTTGAACTTAATATTAAGAAAACCGAAGTATTTTGGCCGTCGTGCAATGGGGTTAAGGTGCAGGAGGGGGTATTTCCCTGTGAGATTGGAAGACCGGTGCTAGGTGTGAAACTCCTCGGGGGAGCAATTAGCCGGGATGCCGGGTTCATCAGTGAACTTGCTATGAAAAGGGCTTCGCGAGCTGTGGAGTTGATGAGCTATCTCCCGCATTTTCGGGACCCTCAATGCTAGCTCCTTTTGCTCCGCTCATGTATGGGAGTTGGAAAGTTGTTGTTTGGTCTCAGAACATGCCAACCTGTGTATGTAGGGGAAGCAATTTCTGTGTTTGACAACGGCCTTCGGGGGGCGATTGAGGACATCGTGGTTTGTGGTGGTCCCTTCTTTGGAGATTTTCAATGGAGGTTGGCATCACTTCCGACTCGTTTTGGAGGTTTGGGTTTATATTCAGCTTCAGACGTTTCTACTTATGCGTTTGTGGCCTCGAGGGCGCAATCTTGGGAATTACAAGACCACATTCTTCGAGGTTGTGGTATTGATGGGTTTGACTCCGATTATGGGAGTGCGATAGATCGGTTGCACATTTCACTTCCCGATTTTGACATTAGCGGTTTCTCTAATAAAGACACCGCCCCCCCCCCCTAAAGCCCAACATGCTTTGGCGAGTGCCCTTTATAGTGGAATAATCAAGAGTTTGGAAATGAAGTTTGATTTATCCCCTCGTCAGAAAGCGGTGTTTGAGTGTCTTCGGGCTCCTCGGGCTCAAGATTTCTTAAGTGTTCTCCCTATTGAAGGATTGGGCCAACATATGTCGGCTTTGGAGTACCGGGCCATCCTAAAGTATCGGTTAATGATCTCTTTGTTTCTGGTAGATGAGCCACGCCCGGTTTGCCGTAAGGTTTGTTTGGATTCTTTTGGCGAGCATGCGGTTCACTGCAAAGAGTTTCCTGGGTTTAAGTACAGGCATGATTTGGTGAGGGATGTTCTATGCGATGTTCTTAAACGAGCCGGAATTTCGGCTAAAAAGGAAGCCCCCGTAAACTTTCTTACGGATCCTCAAGAAGGAAGATCTACATTACGACCGGCCGATATACTTGTTTTTGGGTGGGTAGGGGGAAAACACGCTTGTGTCGACCTCACAGGAGTGTCCCCTCTTGTCGGGATTAGGGACACTGGATTTGTAGCAGGCCAGGCAGCATTGAAGGCGGCATCGGAAAAGGTTGCTAAACACGAGAGGGCTTGTTTGGAGAATCAACACGTGTTTATCCCCTTCGCCTTTGACACTTTTGGTTTCTTAGCTCCGGATGCCGTGGACCTTTTGAATAGGGTTCAGAAAGTTGTGTATAGTAACGTATCAGCCCATAAGAATCAAAACTTTGTTTTTAGTCGGATTGGGTTTGCTATCCAAAAGGGGGCTGCGGCGCAGCTTGTTGCCCGCTTACCTGCCACTTCATTGTAAATCGTTTGGATGTTTCTATGAAATATAAAAGGAGATAATCTCTTCATATTTCCACTTTAAAATATAAATGGTGGTTTAATATAAACAATTTATCTTTTGTATAAACAAGTAATACTTTAAACAGTTATTTTATACTCCCGTCTTTTGTAATGTAAATATTGTAATCCACATAAATATAACTTCCGCTTTAAACACGTAACTCTGATTTATTTACAAACATGGTACCAACATATGTGTCGCGCTCCTATGCCGTGGTTTGGGGTGTGAAAAGTGTTGGTATTAAAGCCATCGATCTTAGCGAATTAGGTATTAAAAGATAATACCTAAGCTTCGATCCAAGTGAATAGGAAAAATTGTATTATTATTACTTGTTTTATTTAAATAGGGAAAAGATAGGTTGGTAACCTTTTTCTATCCCTCCTCAATCTAAATCACCCAACCTATAGATATCGTTCAAAAAGATGATGGATGGATTCATGAGATACGTGAGAATAGCTGGAATTCCTGAACCCCTACCAAAGGACAATATGAGCGAGGATTACTACGAAGCATTCTTCAATCAAGATCACCCGATCGACCGAACCAAACCGGTGTACTTCCCTGGAACCGAGCAATGTCCAATCAACTTACCCGATGATCCACCGATACAAAGGAACGATCCCCCAAGACACTCAAGTTATCATCCATCAAGTTTACCAATGTATCATCCATCCGACATCTCGACGTATCATCCGTCCGATGTTCCAACATATCAACCACCCAGTCCTCATCCGTCATATGCATTCCTCTCCAACAAACAAATCAAGGAGGAACCTGAGTCTGATTCATCCGACATGATGCAATGTCACTCCAACCAAAGAAGATGGCACACTGGAACCTCTGCTTTCGATTCAGTTGATTCTCACCTCAACATCTATGATGGACCGTCTCGAAAACCGAATATAAGGGTGATGATGCCATATGAGAGTTTTTGTCTGCATCCTATAGTAAATGAGACTGTCAAGTTAATGAGGGAAGAAAATCCAGAAGAGGAGGAAGACCCGAAAGAGGAACCCGAGGAAGAAAACCCTAACGAAGTAACAACTCCAATGGAGGAACCGTCCGATTGTGACTGCCCACCTGGACAAGAATGTGTGCAATCGTTCTTCCACAAGAGTCCAAACTATGGGTCTGTTGATCCCTACATTCAATACCTCCAAAAACTCAAGAACAAGTCATCATCAAGTTTCCCACCATATTAAGGCAAGATACCGTCAGTCGAAGAACAAGCAAACGAGATCTGTGAGCAAAATGAAGCTGCTGAAGCTTTCTTCAACTATCTGTCTGACGTTACTTCATCACCATACCCCAAGAACCACTATGACATCGTTATGATGGGGTGCCGCGATTCGCCACCTCGGTATGGATACCCAAATGAGATCCCGCAATCGCAGGATGAGCATCTTGATAGGGCCTTGCATGAGACTGATGATCTAAGAAAGAAGGTAGCCATTGATGGAGCCAAGAAGAAGAAGATAGGAGATAAGCTTCTTCGAAAATGCAACAAAATGACCAAGATAGTGAAGAAGTTCATGAGAGACTGAGAGATGAAAGAATGAATGATGTGTTGTCATGGTTGTAATATTTATGTGTTTTATGTGTTTAATAAAGGACATTAAATCGTCCTACTAAGGATAAAAAAATATATATATCAAAGTAATGATATATATATATATACGTGTGTGTGTGTATAATTAATGTATAATGAATAACATATATATGTCTTTTGACATATATAAGTGGATGAATAAAATATGTATTTAAGAAATGAATGTAATTTAAATTTCAGCATGTCAAACGAAAGTAATGCTGAAGCTTCCCGAAAGGAAGTAGAAAATCAAGCAAATAAAGATAAAGAAAAAACAAGAACAAGAAGAGAAAATACCTGATAAATACATGAACCAAATCCAAAAGATGATAAAAGAAGCTGTGAGAGCCGAATCTCACATTAGGTCTCAAACCAAACAATCTCAATCCGTTGAACCATCTTGAAAATCTGTCAAATCTCGTCCTAAACCGTCTCATCTGGAAGATAGCGCTCACAAGTCCAGTGCTGATGGTGATGTTAAGCAAAAGTTTAAGAAGTTAAAAATAGATAGTTGTTCCTTTAAAACTTTAAGTATTTTGGACCCAAGGAGTTCTATGGCGACAAGGGCGCCATTGCGACTGTGAGATGGCTTGAGGAGATGGAATCCATTGTGATCATAAGCAAGTGCTCCGAGCAAGAAAAGATTCAATATTCGGCCCAAATGTTCAAGGGCGAAGCTTTAGAGTGATGGAATACTCTGATAATGAGCAAGGGAAGGCAAGTACTATACAACTTAATGTGGGAAAAATTCAAGGAGATGATTATTGCAAAATTCTGCCCAATGCATGAAACCGACCAAATCCAAACAAAATTCCTTAATCATAGGGTCGTAGGAACAAATCTTCATGGATACAATACAAAGTTCCATGAATGTTGTCGTTTAGTGCCCCAGTTGGTAACCCCCGAGTCCAGCAAAGTCATGCGATACATATGGGGACTCCCGCGGGAAATCCGCGACATGGTAGATCTCACCTTCCACAAACCGTCGACTCTTCAATGGAATTGGCTGGTTATTTGATAAGAGGCCTTGTTCGCAAGAAGGAAGAAGACAAGAAGGTTGTGTCGTCTCACGGCCACAAAAGCATTGGAGGAAGCACCCGATTCAAGGGCAAAGGCGTAAATCAACGCAAGTCTGGATCCAGTTCCAACTACGCACCATGTAAGACATGCAAGAAGTACCACAAAGGCCGATGCCACTTTGCTCCATTTTCTACCGCAACCTTCTGCGACTCGTGTCACAGACCTGGCCACGCAACGGCCAACTGCTGGAAGAGGATAATGACTTGTTACAATTACAAGGAGATGGGTCACCTAAGCTTTGAGTGCCCCAAAAACAAACCCACTGCTGTTGTTTCAGGTGGAAGTGGCCAAACAAAGAAGAATAAAGCAAGAGTCTTCATCCTCGACACAAAGAAAGCGGCCGACATGTCGGAAACCATCACCGGTACGTTCCTAGTTAATGACACGTATGCTAAAGTTTTGTTTGATTCGGGTGCCAACTTGTAAGACCCCGGTCCCGGTGCCCTACTTTGGTGTTGGATTTACATATAAACATAATTCTTACAAATCAGAGTTAATTAAAACTTTCGCGGAATATAATACTTTCGTTAAACATTACATATTACTTCATAAACATTTCTTAACAATCATTCTTGACTTTCAAATTAAATATTAATAATATAAAAACATCTTGAGTCTTCGGATGCCAGTCTCTCATTGTTCTGCCATGTGCCCCGCTTAAGGTAGCTGCCTCATTCTACTCACCTACGTGCATACTAAAAGTCACCTACGCTGAGTGAGTTCCAGTTAATCAAGAAACTTACCATACAGCCATTACATGCAATTATACACGTGCCCGAAGACACGTGGTCCTCTGTCTAACCTATTCACCTTATCACTTAACCTCTTCACTACCCCTTACGTCTTAGCCACTTGTTTACGGAAGCACATAGAGGCTTGCCCTCTCACGCACTCAAGTTATGCCACTTAATAACGGAGGCACGTATAGGCTTGCCATACCACACACTCACGTTTTGCCACTTTAATAACGAAGGCACGTATAGGCTTGCCCTACCATGTACTATCATCATGCCACTAGCACCCTTACTAGATCCCTTTCCACTTCTATCACATTCTATAACACACTTCCTATCAGTTCATCATTTACATAATAAGCAAGTCGTATCATAATATTCACATACACTAACAACTACTTGGAGATCATTTGTAATGATCAAAAATTTTAAAACACAAATTTAAAATTTATAAATTAGATAAATAAAGAATTGTAATGATAATATTTTGTAATATGTACTACGTAGCATAACAATACATAATACATATATATAGTTTAAATAAATCAAATAATAACAATTATGATGAACATAAAAAAATGATTTCTCTTTACAACTATGCAATCATACGTAAATTTAATAATAATAAAAGTAGCATGCAGATAACAATAATAATGATCCATATATGGACAAAACATGTGACAACCATCACACATTCCTTTTACAGTAAGTAAAATGGTGCAGACCATATTTTCAAGATCATGTTTTCAATACCAACTCGTTACATCATTTCACTTACTGTGCTCCTTCAAAGATATTTTCTACTCAACTTTTCCTCCTTTAACCACCTATTATAAAACCCGACGAGCTTGCTTCAACCCCACAAATAGACCGAAGCATGAATAAACACCCATGTTTGACATCTCTATTCGTTAGCCATCATCCTCACTACAATATCTGAACCACCAAAGTCCGCGTCACCGTGCACTCGATATTTCCCGATAGCCGTTTCGTTATTCCGATCTGTTGTTCATATCAAACCTAAGGTAACTACTTAACCCCCCTCCACACACTGTTATTTATGTGTTTACATGCACATTATTAAGGATGTGTATTTCAAAACAAAATTAATTAAAAGAAAAGAAAAAAAAAACCTCTGAATATATATATATATTATATATATATAGGAGGGATATTTTGAGAACTTGATGAGTTGTAAGAACTTTAAAAACTCAAATTTGGACCACACATTTAATTAAATGACATGAAATATGTGGCTAAGATTATATGTAATTAAAAAATAAAGCAGGAGAGAGAGTAAGTTTTTTAATGATTACACAAGTTTAACTGTTAGTTACACATGTGTAATAAGTCGATTCGGTGTGTAATAAAATACCGTAATTTTTTGTACATCACTTACACTCACGTATTACACATGTGTAAAAAAAATTCAAAAAAAAAGTTGTTACGTTGAGTTCTTTCGAGCTCTTAAAACTCAAAGCGGTTCTCAAAAGAAATCAATCCTATATATATATATATATATATATATATATATATATATATATATATATATATATATATCATAAGGAAGAAGATGATGAACCACTAAAACCATTTCTTTTATACTTATATAAAAAGGAGCTACTAAACATTAATATGTTTCTTTAATTCAATTCAGTAGGCGTGCACTGATTAACAAACCAAAGGTCATGGTTTGATCTGGTTTTGTATTTTTAAATGAAATTAATATTCTAACTAGTCACAAATAATATAACTAACAACACGTACATGCAAATCTGATACGTTGGATAACTAGTAATTTAACTCAAAATTTACTTTTTATTCAATGAAGTTTATAAATAACTTTCACTGATACAAATATAAATAATTTGTGAAACAAAAATATTTTAATATTATAAACAACCTATCAATATGAATCTAACACGTGCATTTTGAAATACGACGATATTGTAGGATTACGTGATCATCTTAATAATCTGTCATCTCCGTTTTATGATCGTCAGTTAAGGTACGGATAGTCTATACCCTTTTCATTTGATACGTGCCGTTTGGCCTTCGGGCATCCAATTCCGTATTTATATGTATTTACTCATCAAGCTTCCGTTTTGGATATGTTTTTAGTAAACGTTTCACATCTGTTATTAATTGAAAATGATTTATGAAATACGTTATTTACATGTTTACGAGTTTGCATGCATGTTTGTGAGTTACATGTGTATGAGTTTACGAGTTTACCCGTCGGCATGGTTTACGGGATTACATGCTTACGAGTTTACAAGTTTACGCATTCACATGTTTACGAACTTACATGTTTATAAGTTTACATGCTCGGAAACTTTACATGTTTATGAGTTTCATGTGTTTGTGAGTTACTTGTTTATGAGTTTACAAGTTTACAAATATACAAATATACCAACTTACATGTTTACAAGATTCATTATCTGATTGTTTACATTTTGTTATAAGTTTGCAAGTTTATAATGCTTACAAGTCATATGTTTTGAATTATTGTAAGTTTGCAAGTATGTTTACATTTGTACATGTAGTATGTTACCCAAGTCGAAACCTTTCTCTGTGGGGACCACAGACCCATCATTGTGGCATAGAATGATGTGGCACCTTCAGTGACGGTGGATTGAGTTCACGCCGTCTCTGCTTCTGTTTAGTCTTCGGACTTTCAGTTATGTTCTGTTCAGAGGCGTATGGATCGATCATAGGAAATCTGTAATGTCTGTTATCTGGTGAATGATCTGTGTGATTTGCCCACACTCCATTCACAATCTGGATGTATGGATTAGCTGCATCATCTCTGTAATTAAAATGAACCCTCTGGACTTCGGGTAAATCTGCATTTTATGTTATGATTACATCAGTTTACTTATATGTTATGATTTCTGAAATTTTTAAGCATTTACTTTAAATGTGTTTTTGAAATACATAGCATTTTTACTAAAGTAAAATTAGCTATTTTTATTACCCTATGTCCGCCTACTGGGCAAGTTTTGCTCAGACGTACTTTTCGTGTTTTCCTTCTTATAAGTCAGGTTATCAAGACAGTTGGGACGGGTTATGAAGAGGGTTTGAGAGTGTGAGAAAGATTTGTTCAAGATAGTAAAAAGAGTTAAATCACGCTTCCGTATAAATTGTTAGGCCTTGTAATGTATTAAATTAAACATTTATGGAATTATGTTTTTGATCTGATTCTGTAAAAGTGACACGTCAGCCCTGGCCAGGTTGGGGTGTTACATCTTTCCCCTTGGCGGTACACGCAATATCCGAAGATCGTTCACGCATCGACTAACATGCATTCATAAAATTTATACATACCATCACAATAATCATTGTATCATACACTTACCACTCAAGATAAGTGTATTGACGTTCACATTGAGTATGCACACAGCCCCAAAAACATAACAAGGAATGAGGCTAGAAACTCACCTGGGTTCTGTTACGTTTTCCGTTAATTGTTATTCATCTATTTAACTGTGCTCGGCTAACTATACAATATTTACATGTATCAATACTTGTCCTAATCACATTATTCAGGTTTCACCGGAAATGGTTAAGTCTGGTCTATTCTAGTAGCATTGTATTAGGATACCTTGTATTCGAATGGTAGTAGAATACATGTGTGTTAGAATACATTTGTACTCAAATGATCATATTGTATTCTAATGATCATATTGTATTCTAATCTTTCAATGTATTCTAATGAGTCATTGTAATTGAATGATTCATTGTAATTGAATGATTCATTGTATGCGAATCTCTATATTGTATGCGAATGTATACAATATATGTGAATCTCTTTATTGTATGCTAATGCATACAATGTATGTGAATCTCCTTATTGTATGCGAATGCATAAAATGTATGTGAATCTCTATATTGTATGCGAATGCATACAATGTATGCGAATATCCATTTTGTATGCGAATGCATACAATGTATGAGAATAAGCATATTATATGCGAATAAGCACATTGTGTGCGAATAAGCACATTGTATGCGAACAAGCATATTGTATGTGAACGAGCTACTACTGTTTGGCCCTTTATTTCCCTTATCAAAGGGTATTTTAACATTTACACTTCTAGTATGGTATATATTAACCCTTAAACGTTTCCCTAATCGTGCTCGACTAAGACTTAGCCCGTTCATCCACAAAGCTTGAACCTTTATCATTTTCAAACCCGTTTTAGGCTAGATCTAGGGTTTTCTTTATGAGCCGTATATATCCATGAGTTCGTTAAGTCTATTTTAAACATCAAGTTTGTAACTTTATGGTTCATCTAGACACGATCTACTCTAGGGCTAAGTTTTAGGGCAACTCGTTCATATAACATAACCTTTATATGTAAAGTACATACCTTTTGACGTTTCTAAGCTACGGTTAGCTTTGATATTCAACAAGGATCTTGTATCTTACTTGTATAGTTAAGATTTATCAAGATTTAACGTGGTTTTGGTCTTGGATCTACTCATCTTGATCGCAGCCGTGAATAAGGAAGTGTATATGTGTGTTTTAAGTGTGTAGGGAGGCTTTGGTGTAGAAATGGATAGAAAATGGAAAGAACTGGGGTTTAAGGGGTATTTATACTTCCTTAAGCCCATGGACCTAAGGCCCATCTTTCTTTTTTGGTCCACAATTAATTCCATCTAATAGCCTACTTATCATTCCATCTTTATTATTTTATTCTTTCTCTACTAAGCCGAGTAAAATATTACGCCACCAATAAGTAATATATCAAATTTTATTTTTTGAAATTTTGGGATGTTACAAGTCTACCCCCCTAAAAAGAGGTTTCGTCCCTGAAACCCACTTGGTTACCCGAACAGGGTTACGTCCTGCTCTTGCCCCTTGATAAAACATCCTAACTCTCTTACTTACCGCTTTACCTCATGTCATGACAATCATCGGGTTGATCATGGATCTCAACTTTATTTGGTAGCTTCCCATGAAGTTCTCAATGATAGGTTTCATCACACAAGGAATGTCACATTACTTTAATCATTACCGTCTACTTTTGGCCCGATAGGCCGAGACCATTGATCAATCATAAGTCATTCATACAAAATCACAAGTCATTCATAAAGACATAAAGGGAAATCATTCAAGCTTGCCAGACAAACGTAGGTTCAAACGGTTACATAAAACACCCCTTAACAATACTAACATAAAACAATTGTGACAAGCCACTTATTCTCTTGCAACCTTCTCAGTGACTGATAAACCATCCTTTTACGCGTCTCTCTTTCTTCCCTCCAATGCTACGGCTTCTCCACAATCTTTAGCTATGTGACCTGACTTACCACACTTGTAACATTTCTGGTCCTCGGTGCATTCACGAGAGATGTGCCCCTTCTTCCCTCATCGGTAACATTGGTTTGGACCAGCCTTGAATTCTCCCAAGTGCATTTTCCCGCACACTTTGCATGTTTCCTTGCCTGCAATTTTTTGTGTCTTCTTCCCCGCATACTCTGCGACATCCACAGACCGTTTGGTTCCTTTCCCTCCTTCCTTATCTTCCACTTCCACATCATCAGCCGCTAGGTCATCATAAACCATCTCTGCTAACTCAACTGCAGAGTCAAAGGTAGCAGGTGTGTTAGCCCTGACTAGCGTGCGGACCTTTTGTGGAAGCCCCCTGACATATAACTTGATCTGTTTCGCCTCAGTGTTCACCATGTCAGGCACCAGCCTAGACATGCGTTTGAATTCAGTAATGTACTCGCGGTGCGTCATCTTGCCCACCTTCATATTCAAAAACTTCATTTTAGCCCTCTCAACCTTAACATCAGCACAAAACCGCTTCATAACCAACTCCTTCAGATCGTCCCATCTCATTGCCTTAATTTCCTCTCAAGTCTTTCTCTGCTCCACCGACTCCCACCAGTACATAGCTTCCTCTCCGAACGATTGGGTAGCGTAACCCACCTCTTGGTCAGGATGACACTCGCTAATTCGGATAACCTTGTCCATTGCTGTTATCCATTGGAGAGTAGCGATTGCGTCTCCTAAATCAGTCAGCTTCGGTGGGTCACATCCCTTGAACGACTTGTAGTTACACCCACCTCTTCCTTTTTCCCTTGAATCAACCCTCACAGATCAAACTTCACTCGAGTCGTCTTCCCCGTCATCAGTTATCTTACCATCACCCCCTACCCTCTCGGCTGTCCTTGAATTACTTTCAACAGACTTTTCATGTTGTAGGTTCTTCACATCAGCGGCTACACCCTGAGCAATGGCTGCCTGGACAGCAGGGTCAAGTTGATACCCTTCGTTGTTGCTCGGATTCCAACCAGCTGCGCTTTCTTCTCCTCTTGTGTTAGCAGTTGATTCTATAGAAGGTTCTTGAACAGTAGGTGACCTACCACGACGTCCCGTACGACCTCCTTGACCAACGATCTTTCTTGCTCCAGCCATTTGTATTTTATAAGGAAACACAAGCATCATCACTCAAGGAACTATTTAGTACAAGGATAGTAAGGATAACAGGTAATAACAATGGCTAGCTGTGATTAGCTAATCACGTTACTTTCCGTGTCCTATACACTTCCCTTTATGAGTCTATTTGTGCTAAGTTCTACTTTTTAACAATTAATCAATCAGACAATCAATTAATCATATCCCTAACATTCATATATCCTTCCTTTAACAACTAAGCTAACATCAATATACATTATTATTTAACCATACACTTTACCTTTACTGAGCTTGCTTGAGTGACACATGGCTATCTTGAACTTGCATCTTCTTTCTTTTTCTTTCTTAAATCTCATTCTCTATTCGAGTCTAAGCATGTAGGATGCTTAATTCTCTCGAACTTATGCTCTGATACCAACTTGTAAGGCCCCAGTCCCGGTGCCCTAATTTGGTGTTGGATTTACTCATAAACATAGTTCTTACAAATCAGAGTTAATTAAAACTTCCGCGGAATATAATACTTTTGTTAAACATTACATATTGCTTCATAAACATGTCTTAACAAGCATTCTTGTCTTTCAAATTAAACATTAATAACATAAAAACATCTCGAGTCTTCGGATGCCAGTCTCTCATTCTTCTTCCATGTGCCCCACTCAAGCTATCTGCCTCATTCTACTCACCTGCATGCATACTAAAAGTCAGCTACGCTGAGTGGGTTCCAGTTAATCAAGAAACTTACCATACAATCATTACATGCAATTATACACGTTCCCAAAGACACGTGGTCCTCTGTCTAACCTGTTCACCGTATCGATTAACCTTTTCACTGCCCCTTACGTCTTAGCCACTTGTTTACGGAAGCACATAGAGGCTTGCCCCCTCACGCACTCATGTTATGTCACTTAATTATGGAGGAACGTATAGGCTTGCCCTACCACACACTCACGTTATGCCACTTTAATAACGAAGGCACGTATAGGCTAGACCTACCACGTATTATCATCATGCCACTAGCACCCTTACTAGACCCCTTTCCACTTCTATCACACTCTAGATCTACTTGTCTATAAAACAATTCTTATCAGTTCATCATTTACATAATAAGCAAGTCGCATCATAACATTCACACACACAAACAGCTACTTGGAGATCTTTCCCCTTGGTGGTACACGCAATATCCGAAGATCGTTCACGCAGCGACTAAAAATCATTCATAACATTCATACATACCATCACAAAAATCATTGTATCATACACTTACCACTTAAGGTAAATGTATTAACGTTCACATTGAGTATGCACACATCCCGAAAACATAACAAGGAAATTGGGCTAGAAACTCACCTGGGTTCTGTTACGTTCTCCATTAATTGTTATTCCTCTCTTTTATTGTGCTCTGCTAACTGTACGTTATTTACATGCATCAATACTTATCCTAATCACATTATTCAAGTTTCACCGGAAATGGTTAAGTCTGGTATATTCTAATAGCATTGTATTAGGATACATTGTATTCAAATGGTATTGGAATACATTTGTATTAGAATACATTTGTATTCAAATGATCATATTGTATTCTAATCTTTCAATGTATTCTAATAAGTCATTATAATTGAATGATTCATTGTAATTGAATGGGTCATTGTAACTGAATGATTCATTGTAATTGAATGAGTCATTTAATTGAATGAGTCATTTAATTGAATGAGACATTGTAATTGAATGAGTCATTGTAATTAAATGATTAATTGTATGTGAGTCTCTATATTGTATGCGAATGCATACAATGTATGCGAATCTCTTTTTTGTATGCGAATCTCTATATTGTATGCGAATGCATACAACGTATGAGAATCTCTTTATTGTATGTTAATGCATATAATGTGTGAAAATCTCCTGATTGTATGCGAATGCATACAATGTATGCGAATTTCTATATTGGATGCGAATGTATATAATGTATGCGAATCTCTATATTGTATGCGAATGCATACAACGTATGCGAATAAGTATATTGTATGCGAATAAGCACATTGTATGCGAATAAGCATATTGTATGCGAATAGCACATTGTATGCGAATAATCAAATTGTATGCGAATAAGCACATTGTATGCGAATAAGCATATTGTATGAGAAAGAGCTGCTACTGTTTGGCCCTTTATTTCCCTTATCAAAGGGTATTTTAACATTTACACTTCTAGTAAGGTATATAGTAACCCTTAAACGTTTCCCTAACCGTGCTCGGCTAAGACTTAACTCGTTCATCCATAAAGTTTGAACCTTTATCATTTTCAAACCCGTTTTAGGCTTGATCTACGGTTTTCTTTATGAACAGTATATATCCATGAGTTCGTTAAGTCAATTTTAAACATCAATTTTGTAACTTTATGGTTCATCTAGACCCGATCTACTCTAGGGCTAAGTTTTAGGGCAACTCGTTCATAAAACATAACCTTTGTATGTAAAGAACATACCTTTTAACGTTTCTAGCCTACGGTTAGCTTTGATATTCAACAAGGATCTTGTATCTTGCTTGTATTGTCAAGATTTATCAAGATTTAGCTTGGTTTTGGTCTTGGATATACTCTTCTAGATCGCGACCGTGAAAAAGGAAGTGTATGTGTGTATTTTGAGTGTGTAGGGAGGCTATGGTGTAGAGATGGATAGAAAATGTAAAGGATTAGGGTTTAAGGGGTATTTATACTTCCTTAAGCCCATGGACCTAAGGCTCATCTTTCTTTTTTGGTCCACAATTAATTCCACCTAATAGCCTACTTATTCTTCCATCTTAATTATTTTATTCTTTCTCTACTAACCCGAGTAAACTATTACGCCACCAATAAGTAATATACCAAATTTATTCTTTGAAATTTCGGGATGTTACACAACTTCGGTTTTGTAGATTATATCTTTTATAGTATATTAAACGAACCTTTAACGAAACTAAATAAAACTCTAAGCGTCGAGACCGCTAGTGGTGAAATCATTAAAATATTCGAAGCTCTACAAAACAGAAAGATCTTGTTAGCTGGTTACGTTCCGCCTCTCCAATTGTTTCCAATGACTCTTGCTGGTTTTGATATCGTAATTGGTATGGACCGGTTATCTAACAACCATGCTCGTATCATTTGCAATAGCAAAACCATCAAACTTCGAACCCCTGATAAACGAACCCACTCAAATTGAAGGGGATAAAGACGCTGGAAAATTTAGCATAATTTCCATTATTAGGGCTAACAAATGTTTAAATCAAGGATGCTTAGCATTCATGTCCTACGTCACCGAAGAATCCAAACCGAAGGAGATAAAAGACGTGCCTATTGTCTCCGAGTTCTCTAATGCCTTTCTTGACGAACTTTCTGGAATCCCTCCCGATTATGAAGTAGAGTTTAGGATCGATCTTATGCGCAGTACTGCGCCAATCGCCAAAGCCCCGTATCGTCAATCTCCAACCTTGATGAAGGAGTTAAAAAACAATTAGACGAACTGCTTGAGAAGGGATTCATTCGACCAAGTTCTTCGCCGTGGGGAGCGCCAATTCTGTTTGTCAAAAAGAAGGATGGATCTATACGCACGTGTATTGACTACCGAGTCTTAAACAAAGTCACAATCAAGAATCGATATCCATTGCCTCGAATCGACGATCTTTTCGACCAACTCCAAGGCGCAAACTATTTCTCAAAAATCGATCTGCGTTCTGGTTATCACCAACTCAAAGTTCAATCCGAAAACATTCCAAAAACCACGTTCCAAACAAGGTATGGACATTATGAGTTCACGGTCATGCCGTCTGGTCTCACTAATGCTTCGGCCGCGTTTATGGATATGATGAATCGAATATGTAAACCTTAGTTAGATAAATTTTTTATCGTGTTCATCGACGACATAGTTATTTACTCTAAGTCTAAGGTAGATCATGAAGTTCACCTTCGAACCTTACTTGAATTACTTAGAACCGAGAAGTTGTACGCCAAGTTCTCAAAATGCGAATTTTGGGTTCACGATGTGTAATTTCTTGAACACATCATCAACGTGAATGGTATTCAAGTGGACCCTGCTAAAATTGAAGCTATCTCTAAGTGGGAAATTCCAAAGTCGCCAACCGATATCCAAAGTTTCTTAGGTTTGGCCGGCTATTACTATAGGTTCATTGAAAATTTCTCTCGTATAGCCGTTCCCCTAACCGCGTTGACTCGTAAAAACATAAAGTATGAATTAGGAACCAAACAACAAGAGGCGTTCGATATACTTAAACAAAAACTGACTCAGGAACCTATACTTGCCTTGCCAGAAGGTACCGAGGATTTTGTTGTCTTTAGTGACGCGTCTCATTCTGGATTAGGATGCGTACTGATGCAATGCAAGAAAGTAATCGCTTACGCCTCTCTTCAACTCAAGGTACAAGAAAAGAACTACACAACTCACGATCTAGAGTTAGGCGCCATAATCTTTGCATTAAAAATATGGAGGCACTATCTCTATGGAGTTAAATTTTTCATGTTTACCGATCATAAAAGCTTAAAACACATATTCGAACAAAAAGAACTCAACATGTGTCAAAGACTGTGAAATTGTTTATCATGAAGGGAAGGATAACGTTGTAGCTGATTCCCTAAGTCGTAAAGAACATGAAAAGCCAAGAAGAGTCCGACCATTAAGACTAAAACTCCAAGTTGATCTCATCGAACAAATCAAGTCTGCTCAACTCCAAGGTATCAATGAAATAAGATCTCCGACGAAAAACGTAACGGCACCATTGACTCGCTAGTCAAGGGCGACGATGGTATACTTAGAATGGGAAACTGGATTTGGGTACCAATCGTTGGAGACTTGCGTGAAAAGATCTTAAATGAAGCTCACAAGTCCAAGTACATGATGCACCCCAGTAGTGACAAAATGTATCAAAATATCAAGTCAAACTACTAGTGGAATGGAATGAAAGGATATCGCTTCGCATATGGCGAAATGTTTAACTTGTTTAAAAGTAAAAGCCGAGCATTAAAAGCCCTCGGGATTGCATCAGCAACCCGAACTCCCCGTAAGGAAGTGGGAATTAATAACAATGGACTTCATCACGAAACTCCCGAAAACAACTCGTCAACATAATGCCATTGGATATCGTGGATAGGTTAACAAAATCCGCACACTTTATACCAATAAATGAATCTTACTCAATGAATAGATTAGCGCGTATCGATGTGAACAGCATCGTTGCTTTGCATGGAGTACCGTTGTCTATTATTTATGATCGAGACAGCCGATTCACGTCTCATTTCTAGAAAAATTTTCAACAAGCGTTAGGTACAAAGTTAAACCTTAGCACCGCCTATCATCCTCAAACCGATGGGCAAAGCGAAAGGACAATTCAAACGCTTGAAGATATGCTCCGCGCTTGTGTGATAGACTTAGGTGGAAGTTGGGATGACCATCTTCCCCAAATGGAATTTTCGTATAAAAATAGCTATCACACAAGTATTCAAGCCGCACCGTTCGAAGCGTTATACAGCCGTAAATGTAGAACGCTGGTATGCTGGTTTGAAACCAGAGATAATCAATTGTCTAGACCCGAGATAGTCCAAGTGACCACCGGCAAAGTCTTACAAATCTGAGAGCGACTTAAGACGACATGTGATCGCCAAAAGAGTTACGCCGATGTCCATCATATGCCGTTGGAATTCAACATATATGATAAGGTTCTATTGAAAGTTTCACCACGGAAATGAGTTGTTCGCTTCGATAAGAATGGAAAACTTAGCCCTCGATTCGTTGGACCATTCGAAGTACTCGAATGAATTGCACTGTTGCATACCGCTTGCGACTACTCGAGGAAATGCAAGGGATACACGGTGTATTCCACGTCTCTAATTTGCGAAAATGTCTAGCTGATGAATCTTTGTCTATGCCTTTAAAAGACGTTGAAATAAATGAGAACTTAAAATTTGTAGAACGACTAATTCAAATCGAAGATTCGAAAACAAAGAAATTAAAGAGACGAACATTGAAAATCTTAAAAGTAAAGTGGAACTCACAAAGAGGCCCCGAATACACTTGGGAACTCGAATACGAAATGAAAAAGAAGTATTCCCACTTATTCTAAAGAAAAAAATCTCTAGGACGAGATTTATTCCAAGGTGGGGAGGATGTAACATCGTGCAAATTTCGGATCAAAAATGCCAGGTTCCAAAAGTTAAAGGATCAAATATGACAAATTCTAAACTCCAGGGTTAAAAATGAAAAATATGTTTTCCTGTCCCGTAATGATACGCGATGGGTCAAAGGACAAGCCCATCGCGTATCATGAAGGGCTTATTCCAGAACCCAAGGTTTGGGCTGATGGCGATACGCGATACCTAAAGACAGCAACGTCATCACGTATCGCGTTGAGGTGGTCTAAAAGGTGCTGACACGTGTCCCGACACGTAGTACACCGTCTGTCAAGTGTCGCCACGTGGCACAGATTCTTCCTCGTGTCGCCACTTGGCACAGCTACATGCTGGTCATCACTCTACTTCATGGCACGCGACGGGTGACCAAGGGGACCATCACATATCGCGATGGGTTCCCATAAATGCCTATAAATAGCAAGCTAGGCCATCTCACTCTTCACACCAAAAAATTCACACATTAATCTCTCTCTAAACATCTCTATAAGCCTCGTAAAGCGTACCCTCTATCACCTCGTAAAGCGTGCCCTCTATCACCTCGTAAAACGTGCCCGATTTCCTCGATTTCCGTGTCCAATTTCCGACGTCCCTCGAAGTACATGCCACTCACCAATGAAGTTATTTTGAAGTACGAGCCATCCCGAGACAACCCAACGATCCGCCTCGATAAACGTGCCAACGAGTGCCGTGGAGATTGGAGTGCATCGTTTTGCGTGCCAAGGTGGTGTTGATCAAGGAAGCATTAAAAGAGTAAAGATGTCGAAGTGCTGCTTGATTGTCTAGGGTTAATATAAGCCAAGAAAAGTGGACATAATGCCCGAATAAAATAATAATAAATTAATTAAGGCTTAAAACCTAAGTCGAGGATATACTCAATACCACGATAAATAATAAAAGAAAACATAAACAAAAAATATAAAAGAAAAGAAATGTGAACATGATATTATTCTTTGTTATGAATATTGTTTAAGTTTAATATTATTCTTAATTGATAATAAGTAAAAGAAAAGTATACGTTTCTTAAAGAAGAAGAAACGTAGTATTTTAAGAAAAGTAAAATAAGTTAAACTAAAGATTTATCTTATAAAAGAAATGAAAAGTAAATAAGTTAAATTAAAGATTTTAACTTATAAAAGAAAAGAAAGAAAAGATACTTTTAAACTAAGGTTTAAGGTAACGAAAAGATTATTTGAACTAAAGGTTCATAAATAAAATATAATCTAGGTATAGATTATAAAAAGAGACTAATGGTCTTAAGCCGGATTTAAGATCCAACTAACAAAAGGTTATATTTGTACTATAGGTGCAAGATAGCAAAGAAGGAAAGACCCTCGGTCAGTGTATTGAAGCTGATCAAATCAAAAGAAAGGTGAATATGCCCAACTTTATAAACTTGTTTAATCGAGTCAAAATAAATGAAATGAATTACATGGGACTACGTGTCTCTAAAACGATATAAAAAAAGTAATCGCTAGCCCTCAGGCTGTCGTGTACGTTTGTTTGGATCCTTACATATGTGGTAATAAGTCAGTGGGCACACCGCACCACACTTGGTCATGACCTCCGCCACAATGGGCCGGACCTAAGTTACGTCCGAGTGAGACTGACCATGTGTATATGTATTGTACCTAAGTAATGTCGAACGCTACGGTGTTTGCTGGGGTGTCTTGTGTGTGAATTAAGTTTATAATTGTGTTTTGTTTTTAAAGCTTGATTATTCCTAAGCCACGATGGGCCGGACCTAGGTTATGTCTCGAGGTGTAATCAAGTAAAAGAAAATATTTTATGCGTCAGATTATTCAACAGCATGTGTTGCTGACGTATTTTCTAAACATTTTGCAGGTAATCAAGAATAGGAGCTTGGAAGCTCGAAGTGCTTAAGATATCCGATAGCTCGGATTGTTTTTGTTAAACTTTAAAATATAAATGGTGGTTTAATATAACAATTTATCTTTTGTATAAAAAAGTAATACTTTAAACAGGTATTTTATAATCCCGTCTTTTGTAATGTAAATACTATAATCCATGTAAATATAACTTCCGCTTTAAACATGTAACTCTGATTATTTACAAACATGGTACCAACATATGTGTCGCACTCCTAGGCCGTGGTTTGGGGTGTGACACTATCCATGACTAAGTGCTATATGCTTACTTTATTGTTGATGAAGACACATGCTCATACTCATACTCGTAGTGAGAGGGTCCGACGAGACGTACCCACGCCTTTTAATAATTTGGCCTTGTGTCTAATAGAATGTCCTCGTCCTTATTAGTTTGGCTTTATGCTAAATTAAACGGGACTTTTATTTTCATTTTTCGCATTACTTTCATCAATGGTTAAATACATTGAATAAATGTGAATTGTTGCTTTCAAATAATATATTTATACAAACTTATGAAAACTCACAAACATTCGTGTTGACAAATTATCTATTTTAAATATGCTACAAATGTTAATGTGTGAAGATTGATCAAGACGAAGGTTTAGACGACCTTAGATTGTTAGATGAGAATTAATATTCCTTACTTTGTATTGTTTCTTTTCTTATGACCTCATTTGTGTACTTGATAATGAATTTAATTAAATGAATTATATTGTCACATTTATTAGTGTCATTGTGCGATGAGCAATTAACGTTATGCACGAAGCTTAATCCGTCATCTATCAGGGTGTGACAGATTGGTATCAGAGTCATGGCTATAAGATAGGCGGTTAGACGTGTAACATCCCAAATTTCTATGAATAATATTAAAATATTATTTACGTTGGAAGAATTAATTTTAGTTAATAGAAAAATAATAATATAATTATAATGACAAAAGGACGGTAGGCTAAAATAGATGGAATTAGATTAAATCAAGGACTTAAGATGAATATGGGCCAAAGGTCCATGTGCTTAAAAAGTATAAATACCACTTAAACACTAAAATCATTTCAATCTCCATCATTCTACACCTTAGCCTACACCATCAAAAGCACACACTTAAGCCAAACACACTCTACACTATTCTATTCAACGATCAAATAGCAACCAAACTTAAGAAATCATTTATCTCAGCTGACCCAACATCTAAGAACCCAACTCGCAGCCCCTGGATGCCGAATGAGCCGTTTGAATCTAGATATAGCTTTAATCGAGTGTTTAATCAATCAAAAACAAGCTTAAGGGCCACCTTAGCTTGGATCAAGACACCTCGAAGCTACCTGGGTTATAAACATTCAAAATCCGGTCAATCATGGTGGTTAATGGCGCCTTACGGTGCTGGAATCAATGAAAAACCCTAAAAATGCGTTAAAGATAAGCTGACCTGCACATATTCGGCGGATATGTGCCCAACAAATAAGTGGATATGTATATATGGGCGTATTTGTACAAGTATACATGGCGTATATGTTAATTAACAAATGCGGTGGATATGTCACTTGACATATACGGTGCATATGTGATGGAAACATGTACGGGGGTTTGAACTTCAGTTTTTTGATGAGGTTTTTGGTAAAAACTTATTAATGAAAATAAATATTTTCATCTTAACCCCAGCCAGGGGTTCTGCCCCTTGGAACCCGCTGCAAGGGGCGCTGCCCCCAGACCCCAGTTACCTAGGGATTACACTAACCTAGAAGTATGATATAGTTAGAAGTAGTTAATTAATACTTATAATTATTACACAATTAGCCATGCACAGCTAAGGAGGGGTATTACAGGTAACTCTAAGAGGCACTGGATATATGTGAGTTTCTACCCATTTCCTTGTTATGTTTTCGGGGCTGTGTGCATACTCAATGTGATTAGTTAATACACTTACCTTAAGTGGTAAGTGCATGATATATGAATGAGTATGAATGATATATGTATGAGGTTAAGAGTATGTATGAAAGTATATAATAAAATTTATATGTGAAGATATGTATGTATGCTTGTATTAAAAGAAGGGACCAAACCCTAATAATATCTGAGATTGAAGGGACCAGACCCTAATAATATTTGAGACAGAAGGGACCAGACCCTAATAGTATCTGAGACAGATGGGACCAGGCCCTAATAATATCTGTAACAGAAGGGACCAGACCATAATAATATCTGAGATAGAAGGGACCATACCTACTAATATATGATATGGTAAATGTAAGGCCCCAGTCCCGGTGCCCTACATTTTACGTCGGATTTACTCATAAACACAGTTTTACAAATCAGAGTTATTAAACCTTTCACGGAAAATAAAACTTTTAGTATGCACGCAGGTAAATAGATTAAAGGAGCTGGCTTGAGGATGGCACATCGTATCGACTGAGCAGCTGGCATCTAAAGAATAAAGATATGATGTTTTATTTGTGAAGTATTAAGTAAGACAATTTGAATGTTTTAAACAAGAATATTATGATTTTGTAATATATGGTTGAAGTTTTAGATTCTGTGAAAAGTTTTTAATTCACTTTGATATTTAGAACTGTGTTTATGAGTAAATACAACACCAAAGTAAGGCACCTGGATCGGGGTCTTACAAGACGTAACGGCCTAGTATGGTTATAGTTTATTTTATTTTAGGGTCCCAAATTTGCATGACTTGCCCTTATGTGTCATTAGAAGCCTTTATTTGTTTATCGCATGCCCATAATTATTTACTTTATTATTAATTCATCTCTTGTAAGCATACACATTACACACACAACATTCCAAGGCTTTAAATTTCTATTTGATTTTCATGAGTTCATGTAATTTTTTTGAACTTTGATATTTGTCATCTCGTTAAAGTCTGATTCGTTATAGTGGGTATGTAGTAACTGGAAGGAGGACAATGAATTCAATCCAAACCCTAGAGGGTTGTTTAGAGCGTTGAAACCTATTAGGCCAAATCAAACCAAACCAAACCTTATAGAATTAAAAAGCTTTAAGCAGTCTATGTATTCTTCCTGAATAAAGATGATTACACACCTATGTTGTTTTTAAATTAAATTCGTGGTAATTCATGTACAATTCGTTATCGATTCAATTCAATCTCATTTCGATTTTTAGTTGAAGTATGAAAATCCACAGTTGTTCATGGATACTTCAAGTAACGTTTTAATGATATTTCATTTTACGATTTGTTGAGTTATGAGAATTCATGGTGATTCATGGATATTTCAATTAACTATTGAAAAAAAATTTCAATTATTGTGATTTGTTCGGAATACTATAACAACTCGGATTTTTCGTTTTATTATTTTGTTATCCATTTTCCTATCTGTTTCTATGTTCGGGTAATATTGTCAATAAAACATCGCATTTATCGAGTTATTATTATTATTATTTTATTATTATTGTTTATTATATTTAATTAATTATCAAGTATAACTTTGTGTTATATACCCTATTCACCCTAAACTTAGGTTTTAACCCCTTTGTGTATCCACCCTAAAGTTCAAGAGCCTATTTGCAATTTTGATTATATATTATATCTTACCCATTAACCCAAACCCGTTAAACTGTATTTGGATCCAACTCGTTATCCATTTTGATTTCTTGTAGCTAAATCTTCGTCTTATTCTTAGAATTGATCATAGAAAATCGTGTATATACCGATTATAACAGACACCGACGTTTTAATTAAAGAAAAACTATCAAAAACGATTTTGTTTGCAAAATAAGCAAACCGTCTTTGCTATTTGGGTAATATACTATATAGAGATTATCATTGTTTATTATATTTAATTAATTATCAAGTATAACTTTGAGTTATATACCATATTCACCCAAAACTTAGGTTTTAACCCACATGTGTATCCACCCTAAAGTTCAAGGGCCTATTTGCAATTCTGATTATATATTATATCTTTACCCATTAGCCCAAACCCGTAAAACCGTATTTGGATCCAACCCGTGATACATTTTGATTTCTTGTAGCTAAATCTTCGTCTTATTCTTAGAATTGATCATAGAAAATCGTGTATATGCCTATTATAACATACACCGACGTTTTAATTAAGGAAAAACGATCAAAAACGATTTTGTTTGCAAAATAAGCAAACTGTCTTTGCTATTTGGGTAATATACTATATAGAGACTATCATAATGCAATTAAACGGGTCTGCATCATCTCTCTGACCTCACAAACATAAGCCCTATAATCAGTTACATTACGTTACCTGCTTGTATCAGTTCTTGATCACGTCTAGCTGGCCTTGTTTCAACTCAATTAACCATCCAATAATCACTGTTAAAGGTAATTGTTTAGTGTTTCTGGATCGTTGTTATGACATCTACATTAACCCTATGGTTAATCGACCAAACATTTAATGTATTGGCTGATTGTGATTCTAGGGTTCATATGCGATTTGGGGTTTTTTAAACTATATGTATTTAAATTTCCGATTCTTTTCAATACGTTAGTTAGTCACCAGCCCAGTTCGCTGGTGCATTCTGGTTAAGACTCTGGTTGGATGGAGGGCGCGGGTTCGAGTCCCTCCTAGCCCGTTTTATTTTGGAAACTTTTTTTTAGTTATTTTAATTGTACTAAATCAATAAATTACATTATAAATGATATAAAAAAATAATAATTGATTAATGCTTTTATGAAACCGGCTCATTTAGTTTGTCGTTTTCCGTACTCTTGTTAAAACTATATATACGTATATATATATATATATATATATATATTAAGTAATTAAATGATAAAGGTTTTTTAACAATAAAAATTATAATAAAGAATTTAAAACAAATATTATTATGTAAATTATCTAATTATAATTTATGGTTTAAATATTTTAATTATAAATATATTTTATATAAATAATTAGATTATATTATTTATTATTAACAATCTTATTTAAAAGTAATATTTACAAATAATAATAAATTAAATAATTTATTATTTCATAAAACATACTCGTGCATCATTAAAATCCTGAATTCTTATAGGATTCATCTTTAATTCATGTTTCCACAATCATTCTTATTTAGGGTCGTTTATTAGTAATCCTCGACGTGCGTGATACCATATCTTTCTTATAAATTTGTTTCTCTTACTTAATTGATAAGGTGAGTAACTCATTCCCCTATTTTCACTCATTTTCAATTGTTTTGGGGACATGTGTGTATCTTACAGTATTTACATATTATTTAGTATTCTCATTAGCAAACTGTTAATCCTTGTGTGCATATCAATTATTTGCCTAACGTGCTATATGTCTATTTCCTTATTTGAACGCATTTGGAGAGGTCCATCATAATCACACTAATAGTATGATTATACGACCGTCGTAGTAGCCATAGCCCACTTCGCAAGGCAATGGCTTTACCGACACTCATTAATTGCTCATTGGCTTGATTGTATATCTCACAAAGGACAGTTTTGCTCTTTTTATATTATATTGTATTTAACTTACTGATGTTTTACTCACTCAATCTTTGTTGACAAAACTACTTTTTTATACGCATATGTAGGTTTTCGTTTGAATTGATTGCAAGTTGGTGAAGAACTTAGGGATGAATTATTCTAGAAGAAACTTAACAAGATTTAATTTATTTTGAAATTGAATTTATATTGATTATTTTATCTCAAGATTATGTAATTTGTTTATTTGAACTATTTGGATTTTTTTAATTTAAATAAATAGATATTGTCACTTTTAAATATTGCATGATAGTACATTGAGAGCTGTGAACAATTAATTCGTGCCCCGACAATTCTGCCTTAGGTTGGGGTGTGACAGATTGGTATCAGAGCCGAAGGTTTAAAATAGGTCATTAGTGGTGCCTTAGTAACATGCTTAGGAGCCCCATACATGCTTATTTGATTACCTTAAGTGTTCTGCTTATTTGTTTACAGCTTTCCTAGATAATTAATAAATTATTGTTTATTGTAATATTATCATGCACCCACAACTCTGAGGCTATGCCTCACCCTTAAAACATATTTATTAATTTTAGTTTAGTAGATTGCCTTTTATTTTTGAGAAATTTCTTAAGAATTCCCTAGTGTTGTTTTTACTCTTTCACCTTAAGGCTAGGTAGTATGACAAGTTCCTGTAGTAAATGGAAGGGGGAGAGTACCGCGAGTTGGCCCTTGGCAAAACGGTTCCAAGAACCCAATGTAAGACACTATTCCTTACCTAGAGGATAACCTGGCCATAGTACTCGAGCTTATAGGCCAAATCGGAACACAACTGTCATACGACCGACACCTTAGGTTGTTTAACGAACCACATTAGCAGGTGCATTCCTTATTTTTATTAAACCGAATTCACGGTGGTTCGAGGCTAAATTCGGTAATTTTCCGATTATTGTGTTATGTTATTTTAGATGGTTAGTTGGGTGAAAAATCTATGGAACCCATGGGCACTCCTACTATCCATTTCTCAACCTATTTGGAATATTGCGTTTTTGTTGGAGTTAATCATACGTGATGGTTCATGGGATGCTCCAACTACTCATATTTTTACCTCGTTAGTTCGTTATATATTTGGTACGGCTAAAATTCCATGTAACGCTTATGGGTCGTCCAACTCTTTTGCATTGATAATTCCTTATTTAGTTGGTAAAGTTAAAACGCCATGTAACGCTCATGGGCCGTCTAACTCATTTGTTTGATAACTCATTATTTATCTGGTATAGTTAAAATGCCATGGAACGTTCATTGGTCGTCCAACACAATAACTTTTATTCGTTATTTCGTTGTGTAACAACTCGGGTTTTCATATAGTATATTAAATACCAATACCCGACCCGTTTTTCATTTTGGGGTTATTTTAATCAATAGCACGTCGCATTTATCAAGTTATTATTATTGTATTGTTATTATTAATCATAGATATTTAATTTATCAAAATAACTTTCAATTACCCCTAAACCTTAGTTTAATCTCATAGTGTATCCATATGTAATATAGAAGGACCTTATTATAATTTACCTAATAATTTTATATTATAATCTAACCAACCCGTAACCTGTACTGTAGACCCATTTTTGAACCCGCAACCGCGATCCAGATTGTTTCTTGAAGCTTAATCTTCGTGCTAAACTTAGTATTGATCTATGCAAATCATTTATACCTGTATTACAATCACACCGACATCATTAATTTGGGAAACGAGATCTATATGATACGTAATTGCAAAAATAACAACAAACGTCTTTAACAACATGGTAATATACCAATTAGAGTTCATAATAACTCAATTGAACGAGCCTGCACCTTGACGATAACCCGACAACCATAAACCCTCAAGAAATTTCAGCATACCTGCAGAGCGATGACCTGTTCGTGATACCCATTGGCCGCAAGCTTCATGCTCATTGTTCACCATCAATTCATACATGTATCTTGTAATTAATTTATGTACCATGTTCATTGTTCATCCTATAACATTAACCTTAACCTTAATTGAACAATTTTTTATCGGATTTATCAATTGTTGATTCTAGGGTTTATAATCCTATTTTGGTTTTAACCTGTTCTGTATTTAACTTATTATTTGCGTATGATTTTCAACTGACACCCTAGCTCAGCTGGTTGGGTTTTGTGTGTTCAAACCATTGAACCGGCAAGGGGCTCGTGGGTTTGAGCCCCCTGGACGCGGTTTTTGTCATTTTTTTATGTGTTGTTTTATTGGTTTTAAAGGATTTGTTAATTAACTATAATTAACATTAAATACAAAATAACCATTATTGTATTAAACAGACACCATTAAGTTTACGTTTCTTGACAAGTAATCTCGTTAAAGGTTTTGTCATATATATATATATATATATATATATATATATATATATATATATATATTATTTTTAAACAAAAGTATGATAAATGTGTTAAACGTATTGACTATATTTCTATTCACTAACTGTCGTTAAAGACTCGAAATAAACATTTTTTTAAATATTATGTTTATAATACATATCATATCTATTTATTTAATATATTTATATATATATATATATATATATATATATATATATATATTTGTGTTGTATTTATTCAATATTATATGTATATCACATATTATATTTAATTAAATTTTAATTTTATTTATCTATTTATTTATATATTTATCCAGAAATTATTATTATAAGTATATTTTATAATAAATCTATTTATTTTAAATTATCTCATTGATATATTTGATTTTAAGTTATATCAAGTATAAGCAATGGTGTTGTTATAAATAATAAGAATAATCATTTTATAACTAAATGATAAATTAATAATGATTTTACAATAATGATAATATCAATAACATTTTTATACCAACATAACTCAAGTCATTGAAATCCTAAATTCATTATATGTGTTATGTCATGTATAATTAATTAATATTATATTATTTAACTATGAACTCTTGACACTAAATCCCGAAGGGCTTAACATTCTCACATCCTCTTTTGTAGTTTGGTTCATCTAGTTAAGTGAGTAATCATTCCCTATTTTACCTCTTTTAAATACTTTTGGGGACTTATGCCTACCTTCTATCAAACTTCATTTTCACGTTGTATTATCAAATGCAAACTGTTAATATTTGTGTTGCGTATCAACTGAATGACTGCTTGCTACTTGTTATTTGCTTTTGTGTTTTTTTTATCACATTCGGAGAGGTCAAACATTTCAATCACATTATGCCATTGTGTCCGGAGTCCGATCGCATGGCAATCGTTTCACCTAGAACTCCATTATGGTAACCAAAGCTCGATTCGCATGGAAAAGATTTAGCCTACTCATCATTATTTGTTTACAATGTTACATGCTATTGTGTGATTGTATATACTCACAGATTACAGTTGTGTTCTTTATTTATATATAATTATATTGTAATTAAAATTGGTGATTTTCTCACTCAACCTCGTGTTGACAAAAATATATATTTTGTTCGCATTTGCGGGTTGGATTGTTTATCAAATGAAGATCACTTAGAGAAGGCTTTTAGCATATAAAACTTATATAAGAATTATTTGATATCATTTTCTAATTTCTTTATATTTGATGAGCTTAAATGAAAATTGTTTATTTAAATAAATTAATTAGATATTGTCACTTTGCAATTGCATGATACTACCTTGTGAGCTGTGAACAATCAGTTCGCGCCCCGGCATTTCCGCCTTAGGTTGGGGTGTGACACGTAGGTCCATTCAAACTGCCATGAAATGCTCATGGGAGGCCAACACACAAAATATTTTTCGTTAGTTGATTGTAAAGCTAACTTAACCAAATAAATTTTAACTATTAAACTAACGTCATCTCCACATCTAGTTATCTCACATTGATCCCATTAATTAGGTCATCTCATAAATATTTACATAAATTACCCTTTATTTTACAATCTTTTACCTTTGCTCATCGTAGAATGTCTTCACTAAGAAACTACCATCATCATCATCAACGTTCATCTGGTTCCATGACTGCCGTCTGGCTGCTAGGATTATCAAATAGTCTGATGCTGCTATGCCTACTATCACGACCTAGGTCCAGAGCCTCAACTCGAATGGTTCTGCTACATATGTTGTTCCGAACAACTTTGACTTTAAGAACTTTTTAAGTACTAAACCTACCTCGTTTCATGGGGAGGAAAATTCCACCAAACTCCTGCAATGGTTCGAGAAAATGGAGAACGTGTTCATCTATTGTGAATGTCCAGACGCCAAACGGACTAAGTTCTCCTTGAGCATTTCGAGGATCGAGCTATCGCTTGGTGGAATGCTTTCAAAGCTGACCAAGGAACTGAGTTGGCTGTGGCCATGCCTTTGGATGATTTCAAGGAGGCCATGAAGAAAGAGTTTTGCCCCGGTCATGAACTGTAAAGGCTTGAGGCTGAGTTTTGGGAGCTCAAGCAAATTGGTGAGGATAACTCTACCTATTCCAACCGTTTTCGTGAAATTAGCCACATTGTACCCCATATTGTGATCCCCGAGACTCGTGGCATTCCGAAATACATTCGCGATTTACCAATTGTTTTCCGTGATGCGGTGGTAAGTCGTGACCCTTTAACCATCGGTGAGGCTATGGACCTAGCTGTTTCCCTCACCGACAATCATGTTAGGGACGGAACCTTTTGCTGAAAGGATTCCAAGCCTACACCCGACAAGACCAAAACCGACTCAACCGCTTATGCGAAAGCCGAACCCAAACCTGCTTTCAACAACAAAAATCACCACTACAACAAAAACAACAACCACAACAACAAACATGAAGCCAACCATCAAAATTGTGTCGTTAACCAACCCAATAACCAACCTCCACCTAACCAAAATGCCCCGAACAAAAGATCCTACATTGGACCTCAACCGTTATGCTCCGTCTGTAACCGTCATCACCCTGCTCAATCCCCAAGGCGACTGTGCACCCAATGCAGTCGTTACGGTCATCTTGCTAACATTTTCCGTGCACCGCCAAATGCACAATATGTCCCACAACAGTTTGTGCCTAGACCCGCTAGTACACCACATGCCCAACCTGGTGCCCTTACCACCCGTGCTTGCTACCATTGTGGAGACCCTAATCATCTCCGCAATATGCGCCCCATGCTTATCCATGCTCATCAAGCTCAAGATGACTGCACCTGACTACATTACCCATGCCCATCAAGTCCAAACCTATCAGCCCCGCGTCCCTCAAGCTCCTCTCGTAATCAAAATCTTTCGTACTTAATCCAAACTTATCAAATTCCGCACCCGCAAGCTCAAGTTTATCAATCATACTCAAATCAAATCCCAATCGTGCAACCCTTTCAAACTCAACCTATTAAGCTATTCCAAGTCAATCGACCTTGACTGCTCAAGCTCTTATGAATTCCACTCATCAATGTGCTTGAAGTCAAACCAATGAAGCTACTCAAGGAATTTGAAGACTTTTGCTGATTTCATTATTCTATCTTAATTGATTTTGTCTTTTCCAATTATGGATTGTAATGACTCTTTATGGCATTGAATTAATTTAATTTGAATTACTTATCATTTGCATATCTTATCTCATGAATAAAGTATATTTTACTTAAGTAAATTGTTTATTATAGCATACTCCTATCTTATTTTCTTATTCTCACTCATCACAAACCATTTTTATAATCTCAACTTTTAGTGAGTTATTCCTTTAGATTTCCAAGGTTTATACAATTATGTCAAAAGGTGTTGTAGAAATTTCATTGTTTCATTTAAGCCCATTTCAATTTTTTAACTGTTTTATACATTCGTGATTTTTCATTTTTATATTTAAAATTTCTTGAAACTTTTATTTCCTCATGAAATTATGTTTTCAAGTGTTTTGTAAACCACAGAATGAAACGAATTATCTGGACCATCCGACGTTGTAAGTAATTATGGGTCGACACGTAATTATCCAAGTCCTCGCATGTAAATCATAATATGTACAATTGTGTGTCATAATATAGAATCGAAAGTAGTTGCGATACTGTACAAATGTAAAGATGATAAGGACATGGTGTACATACCGCTGGTACATCCTATATATAAGTGCCCTTATCGGATATTCATTTGGAGCGTTGTTTTGACTATTCAAAGTTTCGTTTTATGATGAGTTTTAAATTATACTTAAAATTTTCCTTTCCACAAAAATTAATGGTTTTCTTTTGGTATTCTTTAATTTCTGGGAGAAATTCGTAAAATGTAGGGGATACTGTAACAACTCGGATTTTTCGCTTATTATTTTGTTAGCCGTTACACGAACCGTTTCTATGTTCGGGTAATTTTATCAATTAAACATCGCATTTATCGAGTTATTATTATTTTATTATCATTGTGTTGGTGCATTTTGTGACCGTCGCTATGCAATTCTGACCAGCGGAACGCCACAGACGAAGTTAGAACAACTTCGCCATAGGCGAAGTTATAACAACTTCGCCATAGGCGAAGTTAGCACAACTTCTGCCATAGGCGAAGTTATATCAACTTCGCCATAGGCGAAGTTGTAACAACTTCGCCTACAGGCCCAAGCCCGTGAAGTTTATATATATATATATGTGTGTCGTGTTTAAGGTTAGGTATCCAGAAATTAGAGTATTGTGTGATAAGTTTAATTAGCTAGAGAGAAACCGAGAGAGTGAGCCGTGTGGGACGGCCCGAGGTAGAGCTCACCTCGGGTCGGCCGTGTCATTTGTTTTCATGTTTGGTATGTAAGTGTTTTGATTATTATATAAGAATCTGCAGATTTGATTATCCCGTTCTTGTATTTGTTCGTGTATTTGTTCGTGTACGTGTTTGTGTTCTTCATCTTTACACCAATAAACGAGTCTAGGAGGATTCCGCACTCCTAGACCTCGTGCGGATCTCGTATCGATCAGCGACGCCCCGGGGGGACCTACACATTGGTTATTATATTTAATCAATTATAAAATATAACTTTGAGTTATATACCATATTCACCCTAAACTTAGGTTTTAACCCCCTTGTGTATCCACCCTAAAGTTCAGGGGCCTCTTTGCAATTCTGATTATATATTATATCCTACCCATTAACCCAAACCCGTAGCAGCGTATTTGGATTCGACCCGCGACCCATTTTGATTTCATGTAGCTAAATCTTTGTCTTATTCTCAAAATTGATCATAGCAAATCGTGCATATGCCTATTGTAACATACAACGCCATTTTAATTAAAGAAAAAACGATCAAAAACTATTTCGTTTGCAAAATAAGACAACCGTCTTTGCTATTTGGGTAATATAATATATAAAGACTATCATAATGCAATTAAACTGGTCTGCATCATCTCTCTGACCTTGCAAACATAAGCCCTATAATCAATTGCATTATCGTTAACTGTTTGTAACAGTTATTGATTGCGTCTATCTGGCCCTGTTTCAACTCAATTAACCATCCATTAATCACCGTTGAAGGTAATTGTTTAGTGTTTCTAGATCGTCATTATTACATCTACATTAACCCTATGGTTAATCGGCCAAACATTTAACGTATTAGCCGATTGTGATTCTAGGGTTCATATGCGATTTGGGGTTTTTTGAACTGTATGTATTCAAATTTCCACTGTTCATTACATGAGTTAGTCACCAGCCCATTTGGCTGGTGCATTCTAGTTAAGACTTTGGTTGGCTGGAGGGCACGGGTTTGACTCCCTCCCAGCCCGTTTTATTTTGGAAATTTTTATTTATTTATTTAAATTATACTAAATCAATAATTTACATTATAAATTATATAAAAAATAATAATTAATTAATGTTTTTATGGAACCGGCCCGTTTAGTTAGTCATTTCCCATACTCTTGTTAAATATATATAATGTATATATATATATATATGTATATAATATACTAGTTTGATCCTCCTGTGTTACGGGAGTTTATTTAAGTTTTTGTTTCTAATCGTTTTGCTATTTTATAATGATTTATTTTATTCTTCAACATAGTATGTTTTAATTTAATACATATATATTAGTTTGTTATTATATTTTTTTGCGTTTGGGTATTTTTAATTGAGATGTGTAGGTTTTTTAGATTTTTAATGAACTAAAATACACGAACACGAACATGTTGATTTTTTTAAATGAAAAAACATGAACACAAATATTTGTCTAATGAAAAAAGGACGTTGATGTAGTTGACGATGGCGGGTAGTATCGGAAGTTAATCGGCGATGGAGATGAGAGACCAGCAATGGATAACATGTAAAGAAGATAAATTAAATTAGGGTTTGAGGATGAAAGTATTTACCAATAAATAAGATCTTATAACCCATTTGAGAGCTATTAGGGTTTGGTAAGACTCACAACCCGTGAAAATTATTCTTTGATGATTAAGGGGTTATTTCACAAATAAATAAGATGTTATAACCCGTTTAAGAGTTATCCGGGCTTGGTGAGACCCATGACCCGCAAAAATTGTTGTTTGATTATGAAAGAGTTTCACAAATAAATGAGATGTTATAACCCATTTAAAGACTATCTGGGTTTGGTAAGACCCATACCCGTGATTTCGGGTCAAATGCATGAGAAGTCTCCATTTAAAAATCAAGCAATCTGGTGGCTCTAGAGAATGGGGGACAACCTGAGAGCGACACGTGTATATATATATGTATATAATAAGTAATAAAATGATAAAGGCTTTTTTAACAATAAAAATTACAATAAAGTCTTTATTTAAAAAAAATAAAACAAATATTATTATATAAATTATCTAATTATAATTTATAGTTTAAATATTTTAATTATAAATATATTTTATAAATAACTAGATTATATTATTTATTATTTACAATCTTATTTAAAAGTAATCTTTATAAATAATAATAAATTAAATAATTTATTATTTCATAAAACACACCCGAGCTTAATTAAATCCCGAATCCTTATAGGATCCATCTTTAATTCATGTTTCCACAATCATTCTTATCTAGGGTCGTTTATTGGTAATCCTTGAAGTGCGTGATACCATATCTTTCGTATCAATTCGTTTCTCTTACTTAACTGATAAAGTGAGTTACTCATTACCCTAATTTTACTCATTTTCAATTGTTTTGGAGACATGTGTGTATCATATAGTATTTACATATTATTTAGTATAATCATTAGCAAACTGTTAATCCTTGTGTTCATATCAATTATTTGTCTAACGTGATATATGTCTATTTCCTTATTTGAACGCATTTGGAGAGATCCATCATAATCACATTAATAGTATGAACATATGACTGTCTTAGTAGCCAAAGCCCACTTTGCAAGGAAATGGTTTTACCGACACTTATAAATTGCTCGTTAGGTTGGTTGTATATCTCACAAAGGACAGTTTTGCTCTTTTTATATTATGTTGTATTTAACTGACTGATGCTTTACTCACTCATCCTTGTGTTGACAAATCTACATTATTTTATACGCGCACGCATGTTTTCATTTGAATTAATTGCAAGTTGGTGTAGAACTTAGGGATGAATTATGCTAGAAGAAACCTATCAAGATTTAATTTAACTTTGAAATTGAATTTATATTGATGCTTTTATTTCTATGTACTTTGTTTATTTGAATTATTTGGACTTTTTGAATTTAAATACATAGATATTGTCACTTTTAAATATTTCATGATAGTACCTTGAGTGTTGTGAACAATTAGTTCGTTCCCCGGCATTTTCACCTTAGGTTGGGGTGCGACAAATACGACACACTTGGTGATTCATGAACGTTTGGTTTCAAACAAAATTTCATTTCATGAATTAATGAATTTCAATTTCAGGAATATATATTCATGATTTTGCACTACATTTCTATACACCCACTATGCTATTACATTATGCGACATTTCATTTAACTAATATGTTTTCCTTTTCGTGTCTCATAGTATGTCTTCCTGTCGCCCCCATCATCGCTCCGGTAACTCCAGTCGATGCTCAGTAAATTTGGATCGTCGCATGGCCGCCTAAATTGCTAAGGATATGAAGACAATAATTCCTAACCTCTTGACCCAGATTCTAACTATCAATGTTTCCTCTTCGAGCACTGCTTCCTAGGGGCGGAGGATGCCATTGTGATCCTCCAGTGGTTTGAAAGCATGGAGAGAGTTTTTCTCCATTGTGAATTCCCCTTGGGTAAGAAGACGAACTTTTCTTTGAGTGTCTTCAACAAGAAAGCATTAACTTGGCGGAACAGTGTGAAAGACACGAAGGGTGCGGAAACGCCATGGCTTTGCCATGGAAGGAGTTAAATATACTCATTCTCTACTGTTTCTGGCCCAAACACGAGCTTCAATGATTGGAAACCGAGTTTTGGAGTTGAAACAAAATAGTTGCGACAACTCCACCTACACCAACCACTTCAATGAACTAAGTCTCTTAGTTCCTCATTTGGTTACTCTGCTTTCGCGAGCGATTGACAAGTACATTGATGGCCCTGATACTAATCTAAGACACCGTTTAGGTCGAGATCCTAATAGCTTAACTGATGCCATCTTACTTAAGGCTACCTTCTCGGAAAACCATGTTAGAGCCAGGACTTTAACGCGGATGGATGCCAAGAAAGCAACCGAAATGCCTACGACCTAACCTTAAAATGAAGTCAAAGTCGAGACCTCGTCAAACCCTAACCATTAGTCCAATCAACCACAACAAGCGTAAGAACTACGCTTTTGACTCAAACCACACCACCCCAAACTCAAGCCAATGCACCAATTGGCCTCCTTAGCCATATCCTCAACGCATGCCATGAACTCATGTGTGCCCAACCCAATACCTACAAACCTCCTCGTGTTTCCTAGGCTATTCCCCAAACCTTATATTACATCTTTTGTGTAACTCATACTTCAAGCTCAACCCACCATTAGAGCTTGTTGCAATTGTGGCAACCCTAGCCATTTTCGTAATGCGTGCCCAAGACTCGTACATGTTAATTAAGTTCAAACATACTCAACTCAAGCCAACCAATTTCAAGCAAACCAAACTCAAACCTATTAGACCTAAACTTCTCATGCCCAAGTCTATCAACCCAAGGTGATGGTCGGTTATTTTATATATATATATATATATATATAAATATATATATATATATATATTCCCATACTTAATTATTTATTTCTAGCCATTTATTGCATGAACTTTGGTACTTCATAACTGTTTGTTATATTTCAGGTCACAAGTGATTAATGGAGCTATTTTGTACCTGTACAAGTATGGAATGAGGACCCGGGATGACCAGCAAGCGAAATGAGACAAGAAATGAAGAATGCTTGTGAGAAGACCCATCGCGCTACGTGAAGGGATGGAAGATTGTCCATCGTGATATGCGATGGACTTTTCATAATAATTGTTGACTTTTGGTTCATCGCGATACGCGATGGATCTGGAAAGACCCCATCACGATACGCGATGGGTGTTAAAATGGGATTTTTTGGGTTTGATATATTATAATGTTTTGACAACCCTAAGATTATTATTGACGTTCCAGAGCAGCTTTCAGTGCTTGAAAGGCCTTTTCCATCCTTCCGAATCATTCAAAGATTATCCATTTGGCTTACATTATCATAATTGAAGATCTTTCAATGTCGAGGTGCGGCTAATCTTCTCAAATCATTTACGGGATGTAGAGTAATGTATTTTTCAGTTTTCTCATGTGTTAAAGAACAAAGTAATTTTAGTTGTCTTTGATTAATCGATAATTATGATGTTTGACATTATTGTGCAGTCAGTCGGTTTAGGTTTATTTCGATCAGAATGATTTGTTTGCCATTTGTTGTGATACTTGCTTATAGGGTTGTTTGATTAGTTTGAATATGATGAAGCATACAATTGCCCTTAATGAGTCACACTGGCAGGGACTTTTTGTAATAATTAACCATTCAGATGTTTTTCTGTTTGGAACCAAATAGTCTGAAGTTTGAATGAATTAGATGTAAACAAACAGCCCCAAAGTGTTACATGTTTACTCAATGATCTAGTGGTGGAATGGTTAGGGAGGGACTTGATATTCCATGTGACTCAGTTTCGGTTCCTGGTGTTGGGTTCGTTGGCCTTGTTTGCCTAGTTTATTATTTGAAGTACAAAGGGCATACAAGTGTAGGGTGGCCAGACCGAAGCTCGACCCGATTTGGATTTCTTGTTGAATAAGATGCAAACCCTAGATTAATCTCTCTATATATGATTGTTACGTACTTGTAATCGTTGTCACCTAATAATGAATATAAGAACAGTTTAGACCGAACCACGTTAAATCCTCGTGTTCGTTTATTGCTTCCATGTGTGTGTGTTCAGTTTGTATGTGCGTTTAATCCTAACAAGTGGTATCTAGAGCTTAGGTTCGGATCACACGAAGAACACTTTGAACCATCGGAGTTGCCGCCAAACCTTCCGGGCGCCGTTGGGTTTCGCGACTGTGGATGTGCCGGTAGTTCCGCCGCCACTAGGATTGTTATCGCCGACCAGTGGTTTTATTCAGGTTAGGTTATTTTTATTAAAAAGAAAATTTATCATAGGATCACTACCTGTTTATTATTGCCGCAAGAGATCCGACGAAAAAAGAAAACCTCGTGACCCAGGAATGTGGTTTCCTATTTAGTGGGAGACCTAGTTTTTTATTTGGACCACACATAGGGCAGGAGGCCCACTACGTTTTAGTTGTAAAATCAATTTTTTTTTGGGGGGGTGAGGGGTGGGGGGAGAGCATTTGGAATAATGAGGGTTGTTTTTTTTGTTTGGGATTACCATGTAATAACAAAAGTAATAATATCAATAATATATATTGGGTGGAGACCCTATTTTGCAAAGAACGAGCCAAGAACAGTTGAATTAAGATCCTATTTTTGTTTAAGAACAGTCGTCATGTCAGATAAAATCGTTTAAAGAAACGGAGAACCATTGCCAACCGTGTTTGTCAGGTTTTTTCGTTTCAATTTAAAGTTCAGTTTCTGATTTTCAGTTCGTTATATCGCTGCGTTTAAATAGGTAAATTTTTTTACGGAGTCCAGTAGAACAGCTGTTAAGTTCAGGCACGTTCCATTGTTGCGTATGTCTCTGTTTTTTATCCAGATTTTTTATTGTCATAGAAGATGACGGAAAGGTTTCGATGCAGAAGTTTGACGGGAAGAAGTTTGATTGGTGGAAGATGCAGATTGAGGCACTACTTTGTTAGAAAGACTTGTGTAGTGCTTGAGGATGAAAAACCAGAAAAGTTGTCAGATGAAGATTGGAAGAAGTTAGACAAGAAGGCTAGGGCTTGTATTACTCTGTCATTGTCGGAAGATGTGGTATTTAACATGATGAAAGACACCACGGCATGTGGTATGATTGAGGCACTATCCAACATGTATGAGAAGCCTTCATCAGCGAATAAGGTCTATCTTATCCGATAGCTAGTGACAACAAGAATGGAAGAGGGTGGGTAAGTTACAACGCATATTAATAATCTTAATTCGATTCTCTCCCGCTTAGTGTCGATCAACATTAAGTTTGATGATGAATTTCAAGGTCTGTTGTTATTATCCTCTTTACCCGACAGTTGATCCCAAACAGTGATTGTGGTTTGTAGTTCTTCTATAAAAATTACTTTTGATAGGATTCGGGATTTGATTCTTGGAGAAGATTTAAGACGTAGAAGTTCAGGTGAATCATCAAGTAATATATTAGACACATGAGTTAGAGGTAGGGAAGAACAACGAGGTTATGGGAGAAAGAAGAGGAGTCAGTCTAAGACTCATAAACATATTGAATGCTGGGGTTGTAAAGAGAATGGGCACTTCAGGCCTCAGTGTCCGAATGGTAAGAAAGAGGTGAACGTTACAGAAGACGACACATATGACAAGGTCACTAGTGATGAGGCTTTAGTTTGTAGTGTTGAGAGTATCGTTTTTGATTGAGTGATGGATTTTGGTGCATCGTTTCATTCCACTCACTGTAGTGGAACGATGAAGAATAAAAAGTTTGGAGATTTTGGGAAAGTTCGACTTGCAAACGATGATATTTTAGAGGTTACGGGTATGGGAGATGTTGATATGATAACTTATGTCAGTATCTCTTGGACTTTGAAATATGTGAGGGTTATTCCATGTTTGAAGAAACGTTTGATTTCAGTTGGGCAGTTGGATTACCAAGGGCACGATGTTAAGTTCGAGAATGGGTGGTGGAAGGTAGTCAAAGGGAATCTCGAGTTTGCTCGTGGCAAGAAAATGGGTTCGTTGTATATGGTCGATATGTAACCGAATAGAGTGGATCCAGTTTTGGTGAAAGACAAAGTCTGGTTCACAGAATCTCGTGGGCAAAAGAAGGTTCAGTTTGCAAGTAATAAACCCATAGCCAAAGTGAAGATTCAAGATGAACGAGCTAGGAAGGTTGAATCAGCCGGAGGACATCGTGACAGTGAGAGCACAGGTCTTGTTTCAGTTACAGTAGTAGATTAAGAAAACCAGTATTCCAGTTGTAAAAGTCTCTCCAGTGGATTACTTGCTGAATATGGGGAGTGTTTGCTCTCAGGATATCTCAGGATCCGGTAGTTCGTTACAATGGGAGCCGGTAGGTACAGAGAACGGGTCAGGCGCAGTTTCAGTCGTGACTGACATGTTGGAGCTCTGGGGAGCTTCAACGGGCCTTTAGGTTAATTGATGAGAAGGCGATGGCAACTAGAAGATGTTTAATTTTCGGAGAACGGGTCAGCCGCAGTTTCAGTCATGATTGACATGTTGGAGCTCTGGGGAGCTTCAACGGGCCTTTAGGTTAATTGATGAGAAGACGATGGCAACTAGAAGATGTTTAATTTTCGAATTACAGAAGTACAATTAGGAGTGCAGACGAGTGTGCTCAAGGCCTTCGAGTGGAAGATTGTTGGGTTCGTAGGCCTTGTTGGCCCGATTTATTATTTGAAGTACAAAAGACAGACATGTGTAGGGTGGTCAAACCGAAGCCCGTCCTAGTTTAGATTTCTTGTTGAATAAGATGCAAACCCTAGATTAATATATATATATATATATATATATATTGATTTCTTTTGAGAACAGTTTTGAGTTTTAAGAACTTGTAAAAACTCAACGTAACAATTTTTTTTTTTTTTACACATGTGTAATACGTAAGTGTAAGTAATGTACAAAAAATTACCGTAATTTTTTACACACCGAATCGACTTTTTACACATGTGTAACTAAAGTTTAAACTTGTGTAATCAACAAAAATCTTTATTCTCTCTCCTGATTTATTTTTTAATCAAATTTAATCTCAGTCACATATTTTAACTCATTTAATTAAATGTGTGGTCCAAAATTGAATTATTAAAGTTTTTACAACTCATCAAGTTCTCAAAATATCTCTCCCCTATATATATATATATATATATATATATATATATGATCAAGATCATGTGTGAACTATTTTGAAATTAAGAACTTTGAGAACCATTTTGGAGCATAAAAAACCCAAAAATAAAAAAAAATCATAAAACAAAAAAAAACACAAAAATGAAAAAAGTAAAAAACCAAAATTCTTAATTATTATCCTGGTTTCATAATTATAAAAAAACATCTCGGTTTAGCTAAATTATACACATATGTATAATATGTACATACATGGTTTTTATACACATATGTACAATTTAAGGTAAATGATAATGTACATATATGTACATTACGTAACTAAAGATTAAATGAAATTATACACATGTGTATAATACGAAGTTGTTTTTTTAATTTTAAAGCCGGAATGAAATATAAGAATTTTGTTTTTTACTTTTTAAATTTTTTTGTTTTATAATTTTTTAAAATATTTTTTAAAGGTTTATTTTCTGGCTCAAAATGGTTTTTAAAGTTCTCAATTTTCAAAGACTTCTCTTAGGATTTTTTCCATATATATATATATATATATATGATTGTTTTGTACTTGTAATCGTTGTCGTTACTTAATAAAGAATATCTAGTTGTCACTCGTGGACGTAGGCCAGTTTAGACCGAACCACGTTAAATCCTCGTGTTTGTTTATTGCTTTCGTGTGTGTGTTCGGTTTGTGTGTGCGTTTAATCCTAACACATGACCCTATCATTTAGGTTTGGCGGCACCGAGTGATGATGACAGATTGGGCGAGTAAGCAGCATTCGCTAGTTGGATCATTGAACCGAACGTGTTTTATCTTACTACACTGTCGTGCCTGCGTGTGAGTATTCATGAGCATTGGCCTTAGGTGTTGATTTTCTCCGAATCAAAAGACGAAATAAGCTCATTTGAAGAATTCGTTGACCCGTTAAAAAAAGACACGGTATTGGAACTTGGAAGTTAATCAGTGATTTCTTAGAAGACAGAATTACAAATTTTGTCCTTTAAACAAAGCCAATTTACGGTTCGTGTCTTTTTTTTAGTTTCTTTGCAGGCGGTGTACTTTAAACTTTCTTTTTCTACATGTTATGTCCTTTACGCTAACTGGGTTAGAAAAATCCAGTTAAATATCCTTACGTGAGACGCATGTGCTAGGCATGTGAGGGCAACATAGAAATTTCATACCTTAATATAATACTATAGTAATAATAAACTTAAAATGAAATTAAAAGACTCATGCCCCCCTATGGCCCCACCATGGCATCATCTTATCACCAAACACCCTCAGTCCATTGTCTTCAATCTTCATCACCATCAAAACAGAAGATCATCATCGCCATTATCTTATTTGTTACCACAGCCACCAACTGCAACCCTATCTGCACCCACCTCACCTGATTTTCCTCAACATCTATAAACCTTAATCAAACCAACACACAAATCGGGTTAATTTAGGTGTTCATGTTGGGTTTGGGTGTGTTGACGCCGGAGTTGTAGGTTCAAGCGGCGGCAGTCGAGAGGGTATGGAGGTGGTGAAAGGCCCAAATCACCGTTGCAGATCTGTGAAAATGGGTGTGTTGACGCCGGAGTTACAAGTTCAAGCGACGGCAGTCGAAAGGGTATGGAGGTGGTGAAAGCCCCAAATCACCGTTGCATATCTGTGAAAAATGAAAACCTACGAGCTACCTAGATGGTAGTTATAAATCTGTGAAATCCCAAAAATCGTCGGAATCTTCCAATGAATTCCCGGCGTGACGGTGGTGGCGGTGGACCTTTGCAGTTGGTGATGAAAAGAATGACGATGTTCTTTTCATGGTTGCAGGGAATGCATATGAAAAGACCAAAAATGTTTTTGTTTGTAGGTATAGACGAAAAGACCAATATGCCCTCACATGTGGGTTTTTCTAACCCAGTTAACGTAAAAGACATGACGTGTAGGAAAAAAAGTATAAAGTGGCGACAAAATTTGTAATACAGTCTTGTTTGAATTGAATAAAAGTGAGGCCGATAATCAAGAAACTTTAAAGTAAACCATTTTAGACGCGCATTCTATTGTATTGGGCGGGTCAAACCAATATTTTGCAGAGTGGTGCAGGTGCTTGCTGAAGATCCATGGTGCCCTAGGCTCCTCTCATCCCCATGGCTCGGTAACCCAACTTTCTTTTCTTTGAGTTTCTTGATTATCTTTAACTCTTATTTATTATAAGTTTTGGATGCGGTTTCTTTACGCCTTGACCAAAACCCATTTGTTCAAGCTTGCCGTCTTGTGTGATTTTTAATGCCTCATGTTACTATATTGTCATTAGGGTTTTACTGTATCATGTAGAAAGCTTTTTATTTGTTCATGGCCTTGATACTACCATTCAAGATAAACATCTGATTAAATGCTTCTGTATCGTATAAATACCATTCAAGTAAAACTGGGTAGTACCATTGACATCTTAACAGCCATTGAGGCCATTGACTTTTATCCCTCTGACTGTCATCAATGCATTTAATTATGTGGAATATTTTTTTTGTGAATTTTAATTGTTTGGGATTCTTATCTACATTATGTTTTCATATAATAATTAATAATCCTTCATTCTGAAAAAATGCAGACCGTCATGGTTGGTGGATAGCAATCGAATTGCAACAAAGATTAGAAGTGCCTCCGGTTCATGTGACCCTGAAAACATCAATTGGAAAAGCAATCCCACAAAAGCATGCCCAAACTGCCACCATATAGTCGACAACAGTGATGTGAGTTTCTTTATTTTTGCATTATGACGTGTTTTAGACTGGTGTACTAACTCTACCACGATAAACATAAAAACATTTCTGTTTCTAGGTTAATCAAGCATGGCCAGGGTTGCCCCGAGGGGTTAAATTTGACCCCTTGGATCAAGAAATTATGTGGCATTTACTTGCTAAAAGTGGTTCAAGTGGCTTCCAACCTCACCCGTTTATTGATGAGTTTATTCCAACGGTTGAACAAGATGATGGAATCTGTTACACTCATCCTCAAAAGCTACCTGGTACTAAATAAACATGCTTCTTTATAGTTTCTTCAGTATGATAATATGTACTTTTCATGTAACATGAGTCTTTTTTATGTTGTATTAGGGGTCCAGCAAGACGGAAGTGTATCTCACTTCTTTCACAGAGCCATCAAGGCCTACAACACTGGAACCAGGAAACGCCGTAAGATACACGGTGATGATTTTGGGGATTTCCGTTGGCATAAAACGGGTCGAACCAAACCCGTTGTTTTAGACGGGGTTCAACAGGGGTGTAAGAAAATTATGGTTCTTTATGTAAGCCCGGTAAAAGGTGGGAAAGCTGAAAAGACAAATTGGGTTATGCACCAATATCATTTGGGAACAGGGGAAGATGAAAAAGAAGGCGAATATGTGATTTCAAAAATATTTTATCAGCAACAGCTTCAGTCAAAGGCAAATGGAAAAGATGAAGAGATTGTAGTTGCAGACTTTGACTTTCCTGTTGTAAAAGCTGACCCTGTCACCCCTAAGTCTGTGACCACTGAACCACCTCGTGCTGAGCGGCGGGTCCCAGAAACGGTGGGTCTTGAACAAGAGCCTGCTGAGCTTCTTGCAGATCCTGGTCAGGTATTTTATCTTGTAGAATATTGATTTTGCAAGAATTGAAGATGTACAACGACAAAATATTCTGATTATTATTTTCAATGTAGCATGAGATGGAGCCCGTGTACGAGGCTGAGGTTGAAACTTCTGGCGGGAAGCTTGGTGATCGTGAAGATGATATGACTAATGAAAATCCTGTTTTTGAGAAACCGGGAGATAATAATGACAGTCAAGGTGGTGAAGAATCAAAATGGTGGGATAGTGAGTCACAATATATACTAAATTCACAACTTGTGGAAGGGCTTTCTTTGTGTGACGAGTTTCTACAAAGTCAATCTCCTCAAAGAGGCGTTGAAAATGAAAAACAAGAATCAACTGGGAAGCCGCGTCTTGCAGATTATGCTCATTTAGGGCCAGAAAATCTGAAGAAGGATTTAGAAGCATGTCGAGATTTGGTTCTTGATCCTGCAAATTTGGAACTTGATACGCCACCTGATTTCCGGTTGAGCCAGCTTGTAAGTATTTTTATTTTTTTTAACTATCAATTGTTGTAAAATGATGGAATTGAGATGTTGTGATGGTTTTGCAGGAATTTGAATCACAGGATAGTTTCATTGCATGGGGAGGGTGTAAGTGATGGTTTTTGTGTTGTTTAACATCTACAATTCATCCAGATGCAAACACTGTATGTTGCCACTGCATGTCTTTTTTGTGAAAACTATTGTATGCCATGTTCTGAAACTAACATTGGATGAATTGAGATGGTACTTTATCTTTTGTTTGGGAGTAATTGCTTATGTGATATGATTATGATTGAATGAAAAGAGTGTCACCACATGCATATTACCATCTCACTTTTCAACCATTTCACTTGTCAAGGATGTATTTTGATGTGTGACCCTGTTTCGAGAACTATATGTAATCCTCTTTGTCTGATCAAGATTCAACTCCTTTGAAAAACTGTTCGAGAAAGACCTTTCTTCCATTAAGATTGAGTTCCCCTTTATTATAAGACCAACCCACCCGGAGTCCTTTCTTAGCAGATTACGATGCGCGTCCTTAACAGGTGAAGCAATTGTCCCTATACTGCCATTTTTCAAATATAAATATGCATTCATTTTTTATTATAAACTATCCTTGTTATCATTCAATTCTTATTTAAATGGCTGACATATTGCATATTAACATTTAATCGTCTGTAGTTGACCATTGATTTAAGGGTCAATAATCTAGTAGGTTTGTAAAATCAAGCGGTTCGGTGTAGTTTAAATCAAACTAAAAGTATTTCATTCATACGATGGTGAAAGCAAACAGTTGGAAACTAGGAGTTCTGGATGTTGGGTGTTTGCGGAAGTGGGTTCAGGAGGTCTAGACATCGGGGAAGGTCGGCAGTTTGGTTTAAAGGCCTTTCATTCCAGGTTCACTTTACTAGTCTTCTCAGCTCCAATAAAAAAACAAACGTATAAGAATAAGTAAACACACATAAGATATTACAGTACCTCTTTATAAACTACAAAAAAGAACTTGATATAAATCAAAGCCGCTTATTAACTCATCTAACATAAATCTAGCTAAAATTACTATTCTACTCTTTACTTTCGTTTGAATATATGATCACATTTATAATCTCTTTTGATGATTTTTTTAATAATTATAAATGTGTATCTACTAGCATGACTACCCGCGCGTTGCTGCGGAGTTTTATCGCCACTTTTAACATACTTTTTTAAAGGATGATTAAGTAATTGTAATCTTAATAAAAAATTAGATTGAAATATATAGAATATTGATCATAAAAGCATTATATTCACCAATCTGCATCTTTAACATCAATATGCATCTTTAACATGCTGTTCACATGTGCAGTGTTAGTGTGCTTTTTTTTAAAAAAAAAAAATTCTTCCTGTAATATTTTCACATGTATTATAAATTATAAAGAGAGAAAAAAATATTTTATTGAGTCGTTTGATTAAAAATATATTTACTCTTGATTCCTAAAACTACAATTGAAATAGTTTTAGCGTTTTAATTCTTTGTCATGTGTTGCATGAATAGGTCATTGTAATGGACTATTACCAGCAACCTTAAGTTTACAAATATTATTTTAGCGTGTGTTTCAACTTTTACCAGTAGCCTTTTCAATCATTGTAATGGATATATGCAAGAAAAACGGTATTGTAGAGAATCTTTAAAACAAAGAACGTGTGACTTAATTCTATGAACATGTTTTTTTTTACCATAATTGAAAATGCACATCATATGTATGAACAAAATACACTGGTTATTAATCAATATTTATATATTCTTATGATTATAAATAATATCATACCATAATTTTGTATACACAATATATAGTTATATTGAAAAGCATGTAGGCATATATTTGAGTGAACTATGGTTTTCGTCCTGTGGTTTGTTCAAATATGTGGTTTTAGTTCAATAGTTTCAATTTTGCGATTTCTGTCCATGTGGTTTCATTTCACTTGCAATTAAACCCGACCCCACTAACCTCGTTAAGTCTGTTCGTTAAACCATCAACGCGCCCCTCACGTGAGGGGCAGTTTTGTACTTTTTCTCTCCAAATAAATCCCAAACCTAATTCAGAAGCCCCTTTATGGGAGGGCTGAGGTGCATTTGGGGGAAAGGACAAAATTTCCCTCACGTGAGGGGCACACTGATGGTGTTTAACGATCAAACTTAACGGCGTTAGTGTGGTTGGGTTAAATTGCAAGTGAAATGAAACCGCATGGACGAAATCGCAAAAATTAAACTATTGGACTAAATCTGCAGATTTGAACAAACCACAGGGACGAAAACCGCAGTTTACTCCATATATTTTAATGTTGTAATAACCAAACCAGCCTCCTTGATTGCATCCAAATTTCGATTCAAAAAGTATCAAATTGCTATAGCGTGAGAACCTTAATATAATCATAAAGCATTAAGGGTATGACCTATAGAGTATCAAAACAGATTATTTTGAAAAACACGATTGAAATTAGAAATAGCCACGTAATAGATTTCGTAAAGAAATCAATATCCTTATAACACTTTGATTACTGGCACATAACATGTTGATTTGTAATTCTGATCCTAAGTTTATACATGTCTTTTATGCTCGCTATCATAAAATTATACCCAAAATTTATGAGTTTATCATGTTTTCTTTTTCTTGATTAAAGACACATACAAACAAAACAAAGAATATTCAATCTGCACACATATATATATATATATATATAGGGTAAAAATCCTAAAAGAACCCTTTGCAAATTGAGAACTTTGCGAACCATTTTGGACCACTAAAAACACATTTGAAAAAAATATTTTAAAAAAATCATAAAACAAAAAATAACAAAAATTTTAAAAAAGTAAAAAGACCAAAATTCTTATATTTCATTCCGGTTTCATTAAAAAAAATAAAATTAAAATAAAAAAAATTAAAAAAACGTCGTATTATACACATATGTATAATTTTATTTAATCTTGAGTTACGTAATATACACATATGTACAGTGTCATTTATCTTAAATTATACACATGTTTATAAAAAAATCATGTAAATGTACATATATGTATATATTAGACATAGTGTATATAATTTGGCTAAACCGAGGTTTTTTTATGAAACCGGGATGTTAAAATAAAAGTTTTGGTTTTTTTACTTTTTTCATTTTTGTTATTTTTTTATTTTATGATTTTTTTTGTTTTTGAGTTTTTTGTGGTCCAAAATGGTTCTCATGGTTCTCAATTTCAAAAAAGTTCTCTTATGATCCTGATCATATATATATATATATATATATATATATATATATATATATATATATATATAGAGAGAGAGAGAGAGAGAGAGAGTTTGGATCAAATAAAAATAAAATTAATATGCTAAATGTGAAAATCAAGTAGAGTAATTACATATACAAGTAGAGTAATTATAATAGAGTAATTATGTAATTACTCTACTTGTATATGTAATTACTCTACTTGATTCTCACGTTTAACACGTTATTTTCATTTGTACGTTAACCTTCCCCTATATATATATATAATACGCAACGAAACATACATACACACACGCCTACTTCAACAACACAAATGAAAACACAATTCATTGAAAGACCACACCCCTGTTTCAACATCTACAAAAAAGGTAATATAAAAAAAAATCAAAAAACTAAAATTAATCATAATTGATGGCGTCATGAAGCCAAAACTAAGCAATTCAAAATACATAATCAAGAAGACAAAGATGCGAAATTTGTAAGTCCGGTGAATGGATCTTTCAATGTGATATCACCTAAACTCGTTATTAGGAGAAATCTAATACGAGTGGATTCAAAGAAACAAAGATAAAACACAATACAAACACAAAGAAGTTTCTTCAAAACACACGTATATTACGTCTGGTGCTTAAGCACAAATGTTACAAAACAATACTTCTCTCGTCTCTCGCTCTATTACTTCTGACCCCAAGTAAACCTAGTTACATGGTTTATATAGAGAATAAACCTAAGCCCAACACTAACCAAAAGCCCACCGAGATCCATATGATCTTGGTTTACAATGTAAGCCCAATAACAAAATACAAACCTTATTAATAATAGCCCAACAATCTCCCCCTTGGTTTGTATCTTCAATATCAATCATGCTCAAGTATATTTGCATCTGCTTCCTTGTATGCACCAGCCCATAAACCTGTACGTGTAATCGATCCAACCATTCTTGTGTATTCCTTAGCGGCTGGCTCGTACAACGGTTCAGCCATGATTTGAAATTTGCTAAGATTTTTAATATCCTTTTCCCTAAATTTCAGCAAGTCATGTGGATCAACAAATCTGAATTGCCCCTTTCTTAGACGAATGACGACCATTGTTGTCTCACCATCATATGTCCAGAATGTCATCTCATACAGGGCACCATCGGGAATTCTGGTAGAAAGTGGAATGTGTGTTGCCATTTTAGTAGCCGGCCACATCATATTAACCATAGTTTTCCCGGTCTTTGGATCTCGAACTCCTTTGGCTTTCTTTAAGAATGATTTGGCTGTAGCCATATTCGGGAATCCTTGATCGACTTGATTCCTTAAAAAGTTCCAGAAGTTAGTGGCCTTCTTGTCATTGTTGGGGTTGTGAAAAGGAGTGTTGATCAAGTCACTAAGGTCAACACTTGTCCATGACCCAAATTTTTTCATCTTCCTGTAGTATTCAGTATTGCCAGACCTCCTTTTCACCCATCACATAACTTTGTCAATATCAAATCCCCATGACACGACGCCTGATCGATAACCATACTTGTCAGAAAATCACTTTTTCAATTCAACGATGAATTTATCCGGGTGATCGGAAGACTCCACATTCTGGTTTGAGTTCTTCATAATAAGAATATTCTTTGTATTCTCTCACTTTGTTCGGCTGTCTTTGGAGGAGCGGCAAGATATTGTTTCAGTGTTTCGGAAGCATCAACATTAGACGTAGTGCGCACGCCGGAACCACCACTTTGACTATTGCCAGTTGTCTTTCAATAATGTCCTCACCACTTTTAAATTCATCTCCAAATTTCTGAATAAGCTTTTGCTGGAGATCTAAGTACATAGCAGTGAGGCCCCCCATATTTGCTTGAAGTTCATTGATCTTTATATCTTTATCAGAATTACTTGCTTCAAGCTCTTGGATTCGTACAGCCTTCACAACCGAGTCTTGTTCAAGTCCAAAGACTCGTCGTTGTAAGGCATGTACATCAACAAGTTCAGCCTCAAGAACAATTCTCTTGCCCTTATCTTGCAAAAACTTGTCTTGCATTTCCAGAATGTAAGCAATCTTGTCAGCGGCGCTTAAACTTTGTTGACCACTCGGGTCAGACGATCCCGATGGTTCATCTGTGGACTGAATGTGGGATTCTACTTCGAACTCATGAGTAATATCATCAAATATATGTTCTTGATTTCGTTGATCATCAGTGGACGAACCTTGATCAACTTGAGCTTCAATTGTTTCAGGATCAGAATCTTTTGGTTGGCTTGTTGGTGTAGTGTCAGTAACCAGCACACCCGGTCTCGGATCTTTCTTTTGTTTTTTCGTGGAATGTGATCGGTGGATGGATCTTCTTGAATATCATCATCTTGTGTCGCAGTGACTGATTAAGGAGGTTTTAATGCAGTCGACTTGAGCTGATCTTTAAATGCCTCAAACTCTTTCAATTGATTAGCTGTAGGTACAAATTGTTCTTCTTGGTGCTCAGTCTCCATGTGTTGTGATGGATAACTATCCGGCTCATCATCACCGGAAATTGTCTCATAAGCTGCTGTGAACCTCGAAGTTGGTGTTACATGTTCATCAGCAATTGAGGCACTAGCACTGGTAGTGATAGCCTTAGTTTCAACAAATCTTCCAAATTTGACCAATTTGTGAAGTCCTTTGTATACCACTTTAGCCCCCTTTCGTGACTACATCATCAACCCAAACGTGTTAGGACCCATAGCTTTTAGATCGAGCGTCTCTATAGATTTGACGAGGTCATGATAGTGTGAGTCAAATATCATTTGTAAGAACCTCGGGTACACTGGAAGTGATAGCCTTAGTTTCAGCAAATCTTCCAAATTTGACCAATTTGTGAAGTCCTTTGTATACTACTTTAGCCCCCTTTCGTGACTGCTTCATCAACCCAAACGTGTTAGGACCCATAGCTTTCAGATTGAGCATCTGATTTGACGAGGTCATGATAGCGTAAGTCAAATATCATATGTAAGAACTTCGGGTACATAAGGAACATCTCTTTCTTCTTGGCTTTGAGGTTGCTTATCATTTCATCGAACAAAAACTTGGAATAATTGTAGTTCCAGTCCATGATCAAAGCAACCACAGACGACATCTGATTGTGGCTGATCTCATCAGAACCCTCCTTTCGTCCTAAGACATATGTGAAGAATGTGTGAATCAAGAACCTCCAGTATGGATGGAATAGCTTTGATGGCTGGAGGGTAGGATCTTTCATATCCCATTCTTAGAGCTATTTCAGCAACAACATCAGTAGAGTATTATGATGGGCAGTCGGGTTGATCACCAAACAACAAAACCTCACGAATAATAGCCCCTGAGATGATAATAGGCTTCTTGTGGATCTTTGATTCAGTCACCACAACCCCCCCCCCCCCCCAACACCTCTCTGGTTAATGGAAGCATTATTCCAAAAATCTGTCACCAACTTCTTGCAAATGACAGGAGTTTCTCGTAATGCATGAGAAATCCTACATGTGTTAAGCCCCATGATCATTGACTTGAACTCCTTGTGGACAAGAGGTGGATCATATAAACATCCAGCAATGTTGTGAGTATCAACAAATTTCAATGGTGTCTGATCAACCATGACTGCAACAAACGAGTCAAGTTAGTAATATATTCACTTAACTAGATAAACACTCATCATATACAATATATATATATATATATAATTAACATGGAATGGACATCTTGAACAAAGAACAGGGGCTGGAAACATAAATATAAACAATATAAGTCCTCATTTGCAAATTAGTCCAAATTATATTAGAATTAATTATATTCACTCTATTTTCGGTCCAATAAAATGAGTGTTCTGTCAATTAATAGAGTTTTTGGTCCAAAAATTGAGTTCCCTGTCCAACAATATACATGAAAGGTCATGTAATACCGAGAACATGAGTTTTCAGTTAATCAATGTTGGTTCTCGGTCAAGGTTTGACCGAGAACCCTTGATATTTCAGAAGATCTTAGGGGTTCTCTATTTGAACAATGGTTTTTGGTCAACCATCCCGAGAACCCTAGATCCCGAGATCTCTGAAGATCTCAGCCTTGAAACCCTTAAAAACCCTTGGGTTATGTCTTGAAATTCGTGTCATCTTCCTAAACCACCAAAAACACCATTGTTGGTGAAACCTGCAACTTCAAGAACTCATAATACATCAAACACACAACATACAATAATCACAATTCTTCATTCTAATCAAGTTTCACAGTTTAATCAGTTAATTAACCCAAGACCTTCATTTCGAACAGAGAGGGTTCAACAGAGACCCGAGAACCTTCTTCTCAAGATTTCATTTACCTTTACTAACCAACGATTTGATGATCACGAATAATTTTGAAGAATGAAAGAATGTCTGAATCAACAGCTTAGTGTTTTTAGGTTTAGGAGGATTAGAGATATTCAGGTTTAAAATAATAACACCAATAATGCAAATCAATGTCTTTTAAACTTCAAAGTAACATGTCCGGGCCGAAAAACCCTGACGGGCCTAAAACATGATCATGCCTAGGCCAGACCATCAGTACCAAACCATCTTCATTACAAAACCATTATGTGCCAATATGATAGGGCCGAAAACCTATTTTTCACAAACTCAATCATAGGCTTGATCCATATTTAAAAACCGATCTCTTATAGCATTCGTTTCGACAAGAGTAATAACAAGGTAAAAATAAAAAGAAAAAGAAATAATGATAAAAATAAAAGAAGAATAAGGATACAAAAATTTAATCGCTCGGTCTTCTTGTAATCAGATTTCAGTTTTGATAAACAAGCAACCTTTTAAGTAAAAAATCCGAACATGAAATAATATTGATTAAGATGTTTTCACAATGATTCATTTTTAGCATTATTATGACATAGAGAGACAGGTTGATAGCAGGTATAAAGATACTTAGCATGATTTTCATTGCATCAGTGATACGAGTTATGTTCAATTAGGCATAATTCTTAGATGGACATCACTCATGGACATGTGATGCCTCCTATCTCTTCTCAAAGCGTATTTGGATTTTCCCAGATCACCCTAATTTGACTCCAACCCTCTAGTGTTTGATCAAAATATTTTCTTAATACGACCAAAATTTTAAGCTTCAAGGTTGAACGTTGGACTTACAAGCCATCCGGACTTACATGTCTTACATTCATAGTGTTTAGGACTTATTTGAATGCCCCATCCTTATAGTTCTAGTTTGACCCTTTAAGCTTTTGAAAAACAAACTTTAATAACACAATGTTATATGTACAATTTTTTGTTTTATATGACTTAAAAGCACAATTTTATTTTTGGTGATCAAGACACTATTGGGCTCGTGTATGACTGGGTAATTAATTTTCTTCCACTCATTCGGAGAGATATATCTGGAGACATGCACAAATCTTCAAAATGACTCTCCACAATAAGTTTAGCATATTTAGTTTATATCACTTCAACTTTTATGCGTTATGGAAAGCTATCATACAAATCAATTACTGTTTAAAAGTCTTTTAAGCCTAGTAACTTCACACGTTAGGCACACATAAGAAATTTTACTATCATTTTCCAAAGGTTCGATCAATTTTCATTTGAAAAATATTTTAAGCTTCCAAAGAGATCTTAACTGAGTAATAAAATCACTTCCGTCTTGTGTTACGGAAGAAAATTTTTTAAACTCAGACGCCCCAGTCACTTTCAGTTTTCAAGTAAATGGTTATCCTGTATGTCTACAGGTAGATAGTAGGACCAAACATATATAAAAATAGATGTCCCTCGAACTTTGAGTAACCGACATAATTTTAAGCGAAAGAATTAAACAAAGTACACCACAATCGCCCCAGTCACTCTCAGTCTTCAGGTGAATGGTTATCATGTATGTCTACAGGTAGATAACATGACCAAACATATACAAGTATATGTCCATCAAACTTAAGTAACCGATATAAGTTTAAGCGAAAATGTAATTTTTTTATTTTTATTTTTTTAAATAACACACACACACACACGCTCTTTTTGAATTTTTTTAATTTTCTCCCTCTAAGTTTGTGCAAAAATTTTACCAAAGAGAATGAAAACATTTATGTACAAATTTAACCTCAAAGTGACTCAATCATCGAATCGAAGCATTTTAAGAAACCCCACAAGCACATTAAATCTAGTTGTTCCTACCGGTTTTGTAAATAAGTCTGCCACATTATTATCGGTGTGAACTTGCTCGTAGCAGTCACGAATAAAATGAATTTTAATGTCAATGTGCTTGGTTTTTGAATGCTGAAGATTATTTTTAACAATAGCATTAGAAGCATCATTATCACAAAAGATTGGAGTATGAAGAAATTTTAAACCGTAATCCAACAATTAATGTTACATCCAGATAACACTGTGAAGAGCAGGCTAAAACAGCAATATACTCAGCCTTGGCAGTGGATGTGAACACCGTTTGTTGTTTCTTGCACTGCAATAAAATGAGTCGATCACCCAAGAATTGGCATCCAGCAGACGTAGACATACTGTCAATATCATCTCCACTATAATTGCTATCAGCAAAAGCATATAGATCAAAATCTGAGTTTTTTGGGATACTAAAGACCTAGCTTCGGTTGCACTTTCAGATATCTAAAAATACGTTTAACAGCAATTAATTGAGAAACTGGAAACGGGCGCATGACAGACAGCACACATGATGTCAGGGCGACAGGCGGTGAGATACATCAGGGATCCGATCGTTGATCGATAGTAAGTTTGATCTACAGGATTCCCTTCAGGATCAGATGAAAGAAGATGTCTTTCCACCATAGAGGTTGTCGCACTCTTAGAATCTTGAAAGTAGAACTTTGAAAGCATGTCTTCGACATATTTTCCTTGATGTAGCAGAATTCTCGTCGAGCTCTAATGAACTTGTAATCCCAGAAAAGTTGTCATCTCACCCAACGAACTCATTTCGAATCTCTTTTTCATAACTTCTTCAAATTCGGAACATAGTGTTGTACTGGTAGACCCGAAGATGATGCCATCTACATAAATTTGAACCAAGATCAAATCCTTCCCAACAATTTTAAGTAACAGTGTCTGATCGATAGTTCCTCTCTTATACCCATGCCCCAGTAGATGAGTTATAAAAGTTGCATACCATGCCTGAGGCGCTTCATGAAGACCGAAAAGGGCTTTGTCTAGCTTGTAAGCATGAGTTGGATGCTTTGAATTAACAAAACCTGGTGGCTAATCCACATATATCTCCTCCTTGACTTCTCCATACAAGAACGTTGTCTTGACATCCATCTGGTAAACCGTGAATCCCATGTAAGAAGCATATGCCAGAAAAATTCGAATGGCCTCAAGGCGAGCTATAGGAGCATACACTTCAGTGTAGTCTAAACCTTCAACCTGACAAAAACCACGAACTCCGAGTCACGCTTTGTTTCGAACAATAACACAGGTATCATCTTTCTTGTTACGGAAAACCCATCTTGTATCTAACGCTTTCTTTCTAACGGGCAGTTCAACCAATCTCCAAACCTTGAGTTTTCAAACTGATTCAATTCCTCATGCATGGCGTCCACCCAGCTTGGATCTTGTAGCGCCATTTCAACTGACTTAGGCTCAATCTAAGAGATTAAATAAGAAAATAAACAGTTGTTGATGTGTCATGTCTGACTTCTGGTTGACACGCCTGTTTCAAGAGGACCTATGACATTGTTAATTGGATGATCTTGTTGAATTCTTGTCGGAATTGAATGACCGGGAACAGAGCTGGTAGAGGGAAAATTTGTTGGATCTTCAAGTATTTCAGAAAGAGGGTTCTTCCATCCAGATGTCGACATACTACGTGAGTACAAGGTATTGGAAATGTATTCATTTGGTATGACATCTGGAAATAGAATGCTTCCAAAGATTTGATGCATAACACTCTCCCCCCCCCCCTCAACTGGTGATACATCGGCTGCAGGCTCTGGTGAAGACACATTCTCAGTAACACTTTCCTCTTGACTTGCAGACAATAGTTGAATAGTGTCCAATGATTTCGACGGATCAAGATTCAGAACTGGAGACGTATGAGAGTTAGTAGGAATGCCGTCTTCATCATCAAAAGAATTTGTAGCACCAACACCTGAAGTTTTTGTATCAACAAATGGAAACACATTAAATGGCCTAAACAGTTCATTTTAATCAAATAACCAGTCAGGTGCGACACGAGCATCGGTCTCATTTTCTTCTAGCCAATGCACATCATAAGATTCCACTATCTGCTTCGTTGACTTATTGTAAACTCTGTAAGCGGTACGACCAACATATCCAACAAAGTAACAATCATCAGCTTTGGCTCCAAATTTTGGAGTCGTTTCAAGATTCAGCAGAGTACATGGACATCCAGAAGCTCGAAAGTGTGCAACCGTGGGCTTGTGACCATAAACAATCTCATAAGGAGTTTTCATCTGAGATTGTTGATCGACACTCAATTTTGAACACAACAGGCCGTGTTAACAGCTTCAGCCCAATAGAACAAAGGTAGCTTTGAATCACACAACATAGTTCTTTCCGCCTCGATAAGAGTTATTTTCCTTCTCTCAGCAACTCCATTTTGTTTGCGGTGTGCGAGCTGAGCTGTACTGTTGAAGCACCCCTTTTTTGGCACAAAAGTAATTCAGTGTTGAGTTCTTGAATTCGGTGCCGTTGTCATAGTGAATAATCTTTAGCTTTATATTAAGTTGATTCTCCAAAAGCACCGCAAAACGTTTTATCAATTCTGCAGTATTACTCTTATTTGACAAGAAAAACACCCAAGTGGAACATGAGTAGTCATCAGTAATAACTAGACAATAAGAGCTGCGAGAAAGACTCAAAACATGAACCGGACCAAACAGGTCCATATGCAACAATTGAAAAGCTAATTTAATGGTATTAACAAGTTTTGGATTGTGAGATTTACGATTGTGTTTACCCAAAGCACAAGCCACACACTTTTCAATTGTTACAAAATCCTTGACAGGCAAACCACGCACCAAGTCATTTTTAGCAAGACGGTTTAGATTTTTAATGTTTGCATGACCAAGATGACGATGCCAAAGCATGATATTATGTTCTGACACTTTTGAAAATAAACAGGTGATTTCATCGGGAACATTTTTGTTCATGTCGATCACGTAAGCCTTATCTTTTCTCTGTGATCGAATAAGAACCCAATCCTCTGGTATGATAATACCAGGTTTTAAAATTAAACTGTGACATTCGTCAAATTCGGGTCTAAATTTGTATTCCTTTTGCACTCATTTTATATTCGTTTATTATGTAAACCGACCCGTTTTGTAATTCGAAACTTATGATATAATCAAAATGATGGTTTTTATGCTACAATATTGTTTTACACTTGTTGGGTCTTGAAAACATCATTTTCTGGCTTTAAAACGAGTTAAAATCACTTAAAACAAACTTCAGGGGCTAAAATTTCATTTTTGAAACTTTAAAAAATATCACCAGCCCCACCCAGCTGAGGCGCACGACGGAGGAGCCTCCTGTGTTCGCTTAGCATGACCTGGTGCAGACCAGCTTGTCTCCTTTGTCTCCTTGTTTGGTTTATCGTCCAATAAATCCGAGTTTTGCCCAACAAATCGCTTGTTTAACCAAATTAAGCTATTCCTATAAATACCCAACCCTTTCCCACATAAATCCCTACTCATAAACTCCCCCCCCCCACTCAAATTCAAAGATCATTCAAGGTTATTTTCATGTTATTGTTAAGTTTGACTTCCAAAGTCAAACTGATGTAGTTTTTCTGTTTTATTAGTTTAAATACTATTAATTTATACTTGAAGCATATGGAACAAGATATATATAAAATACACCCCTTGTTACCTTTGGTGGTCACTTTTCCGGCCTCGTTCGGTTAAGTTTCGGGCCTCGTAAGGCAAGGCTACATGGAGGACTTCCGTGGTCTTTGTTATATATTTTCCGCACCTAACAATCTAACTTGATTATTGCTTACTAACCATGCTTAACTTATACTTATCTTTCTTATCTATCAAGTTCCATGGTTATGGGTTTGAAGAGACTAGCCTCGGTTTAATCGTAAATAGCTCCAAACCGTAAATCGAACTTTGTTTACTAGCTTTGTTAAATAATTGTTTAAACATGCTTTATATTGTTAAGTTTCAAAAATCATTAGTATAAGTTCTATGGTTATGGGTTTGTAGATTCTAACCTCGGTCTTAACCCGAAACTTTCCGATAAGGTTTCATTCGTCCAAGCTCTTCTCCTTGGGGCGCTCCCTTCCTCTTCGTGAAAAAGAAAGATGGTTCGTTTCCTATGTGCATCGATTATCGAGAGCTTAACAAACTCACTATTAAAAATCATTATCCTTTGCCACAAATTAACTACCTTTTCGACCAACTTCAAGGCGCAACTTTTTCTCAAAATCGATCTTCGATCGGGTTATCATCAATTGCGTGTTCACGAAGAAGACATTCCAAAAACCGCATTCCGTACTCGATATGGATATTTCGAATTTTTGGTCATGCCCTTCGGCTTAACCAACGCACCCGCGGTGTTTATGGATCTCATGAACCGCGTTTGCAAACCATTTCTTGATAACTTCGTTATTTTCTTTATTGATGACATCCTTATCTTTTCCAAGACCAAATCCGAACATGAGCATCATTTGCGTTCCATTCTCGAGCTCCTTAGAAACAAACGACTTTATGCCAAGTTCTCATAATGTGAATTTTGGCTAGAGGAAGTTCAATTTTTGTTACATATCGTAAACGAAAAAGGTATTCATGTTGATCTCGCTATGATTGAGGCCGTTAAGGATTGGAAAACTCCGACGACTCCCACAGAAATTCGATCCTTCCTCGGTTTGGCCGGATATTATCGGCGTTCATTCGAAAATTTTCCAAATTCTCTTTGCCCCTCACCTCCCTCACTCATAAAGGAAAACCATTCGATTGGCGTTCCAAGCAAGAGGAAGCCTTTCATACTCTCAAGGACATGCTTTGCAATGCTTTCGTTCTAACCCTTCCCGATGGAAAACGACGATTTTGTTGTATTTTGCGATGCAACCCATCAAGGTCTCAGCTGTGTTCTCATGCAACGAGGTCAAGTCATCGCTTACGCATCAAGGCAACTTAAGGTCAACGAGAAGAATTATGCGACTCATGATCTCGAACTTGGTGTCGTCATTTTCGCTCTCAAAATCTGGAGACATTACCTTTACGGAATAAAATGTGTTGAATTTACCGATCATAAAAGCCTTCAACATTTTTTTGACCAAAAAGATTTGAACATGAGACAACGACGATGGGCCGAATTACTTAGTGACTATGATTGCGAGATTTGTAAAGCAAATGTTGTCACCGACGCCCTAAGTCGAAAGGTTAATGTTAAATCTGTTCTGATTTTAAGCTTTGTTGTTCAAACCTATCTGCAAATCCGTATCTTTCGAGCTCAGCGTACCTCCGTTGAAGAAGGTAACATGTACGAAGAAATGTCATGTGGAGCCGAATTTCAACTCGAAACCAAACCCGATGGTCTTTTGTACTTTCTCAATCGTTTATGGTTCCCAATCGCGATGATCTTCGTGCTTGTATACTCGACGAAGATCACAATTCGCGGTATTCTGTTCATCCCAGTGCGGATAAGATGTATTTTGATCTTTGTGCTACCTTTTGGTGGCCGGGTAAGAAAAAGGACGTAGCGCTGTTTGTATCTAAATGTTTTACTTGCTCAAAAGTCAAATCCGAACATCAAAGACCATTTGGTCTACTCGAGCAACCACCGATTCCCGTTTAGAAATGGGAAAACATTGCAATGGACTTTATCACCAAACTACCCAACGCCCAAAAAGGAAACGATAGTATTTGGGTGATTATCGATCGCTTAACCAAGTCAGCTCATTTCAATTCGATCTGCGAGAAGTATTCTGTCGAGCAGCTTGCTCAAATCTATGTGCGGGAAATTGTGTGCCGATATGGTTTGCCATTGTCTATCATCTCCGATCGCGATGTTCGTTTTACTTCTCATTTTTGGCGATCACTTCAAGAAACCTTGGGAACACATCTCGATCTTAGCACCGCTTATCATCCTCAAACAAACGGTTAATCCGAACGTATGATTCAAACACTCGAGGATATGCTATGAGTGTGTGTTCTTGATTTCGGTGGGAATTAGGATTCTCACATTCCTTTCGTTGAGTTCTCGTAGAACAACAGTTATCATTCTAGCATCGAGATGGCTCCTTTCGAAGCTCTTTACTGTCATAAATGTCGTCCCCCGATTAGTTGGAACGAAATCGGTGAAGCTCAAATCACGAGACCTGAAATGGTCTAAGAAGCCACCTTCGCTATCGATCGAACCCGTAAGAACCTTCTAGCCGCTAGAATTCGTCAAAAGAGTTACGCCGACAAAAGGCGAAAACCGATCGAATTTAAGGTTGACGATCTTGTCCTTCTAAAAGTATCTCCTTGGAAGGGGGTGGTCCGTTTCGGAAAGAAGGGTAATCTAGCTCCTCGTTTTGTTGGTCCTTTCAATATTCTTGAACGTGTTGGGAAGGTAGCTTATCGACTCGACCTACCGCAAGAACTTGCCGGTGTTCATCCGACTTTTCATGTTTCGAACCTTAAAAAGTGCTTAGCCGAGGGTAATCTTCATATACCATTCGACGAAGTACACGTCAACGAGTCGATGATCTTGGTTGAACGACCTGTTGAGATCATGGATCAGAAGAAAACCAAGCGTAGTCGTATTCGGTTAGTCAAAGTTCGATGGGAATCATGGCGTGGCGCGGAATTCACTTGGGAACGAGAAGACACAATGAAAGAGAAGTATCCACACTTGTTTGCATCATCATCTTCGTCTTAATTTTGGGACGAAATTTCTTAAAGTAGTGGATACTGTGACATTCGTCAAATTCGGGTCTAAATTTGTACTCGTTTTATATTCGTTTATTATGTGGCCCATTTTGTAAACCAAAACTTATGATATAATTAAAATGATGGTTTTTATGTTACAATATTGCTTTACACTTGCTGGGTCTTGAAAATATCCTTTCCGGGCTTTAAAACGCGTTAAAATCACTTTAAACGAACTTCGGGGGCCAAAATGTCATTTTAGAAACTTTAAAAAAATATCACCAGCCCCACCATGCCACGCCGCGCGTCGGGGGAGCCTTTAGTGGTCACGTATTGTGACCTGGTGCAGACCAGCTTGTCTCCTTTGTCTCCTTGTTTGGTTTATCGTCCAATAAATCCGAGTTTTGCCCACCAAATCACTTGTTACCAAATTAAGCTCTTCCTATAAATACCCAACCCTTTCCCTCATAAATCTCTGCTCATAAACTCTTTTCCTCACTCAAATTCAAAGATCATTCAAGGTTATTTTCATGTTATTGTCAAGTTTGACTTCCAAAGTCAAACTGATGTAGTTTTTCATTTTTATTAGTTTACTAATTCTTACTTTATACTTGAAGCATATGGCACAACATATATATAATATACACCCCTTGTTACTTTTGGTGGTCACTTTTCCGGCCTCGGTCGGTTAAGTTTCGGACCTCGTAAGGCAAGGCTACATGGAGGACTTTCGTGGTCTTTGTTATATATTTTCCGCACCTAACAATCTAACTTTATTATTGCTTACTGATCATGCTTAACTTACTTATCTTGATTATTTATCAAGTTCCATGGTTATGGGTTTGAAGAGACTAGCCTCGGTTTAAACGTAAATAGCTTCAAACCGTAAACCGAACTTTATTTACTAGCTTTGTTAAATAATTGTTTAAACATGCTTTATGTTGGATTTAAGTTTCTAAAATCATTATTATAAGTTCTATGGTTATGGGTTTGTAGATTCTAACATCGATCTTAACCCGAAACTAGATCCGAACCGGAAACCGAACTTTCGTTTAAAGACTTTATTGTTAACTTTTTGGTTGTAAAACTTAAGTTTCATCATTTATAAGTTATTATACAAGTTCTTTGATATTTGGGCATGTGGAAACCATCTATGAACTTATTGTGATATTGAAACTGAACCAAACCAAACTAAACCGATTATCACTCGCTTAAGACACACAAATGTGTTTTTAGCTATCAAGACTTGTATATTTATTTAAAAATACTTTACAAACTGATTTTAAATATTTTATTAAAGTACTTGGAATGTTGAATCCAACTTGATCTTATAACAAAGTTGGACCGACAAAACCGAACACTCGCTTAACGTACGTTATTAGTTCTAAAACAATAGAACTACATACTTGGTTAAGTATTATTAGATTTTATTGAGTTATCTCATAACATTTATAATTTCAGAAATTTGACTTTGGGTTTGACCGATTATCAAGACCCGAACCTACAACCCAAACACTCGTTAAAACCTGTTTTAGTATCCATATTATAAAGGGACTTGCATTATTGCATTTTTACCCACCTTATTACTTAACATAGGTTGAGTAAATATTAGGGTTAGATACTTTAACCCGGTTTCGAGCAAACTTACATTTTTAAAGGGCTATTATTAAGATTTCTTAGATAGTTACATTTTAAACCTTAAACTTTAATTGTTTACATTTCTTATCTTTTATTTTAAAGCTTTCCTAAAACAACCTTTCTAATTCAAGGCTTTTACTTTTATTTAGGCTTTGCTCGTTAGACTCCGTCCTTCCGTTTTACCGTCTTTTACCGATCCAGTTTATACTTGAAAGGTGAGTACTTTCATACCCCGTTTTCCATCTTTCGTTTTGGGGATGTTGCATACTTATTCAAACTAAATGCTTTATACTTGAGTCTTAAACCACAAACTTTATTGTATACTTTACTTAAATAAATGCTCGATTTGGTGTTCTATGCTTACATGCGTATATGCTTATGTGTTTACCGCTTTTGGTTGGTTGATTCATAAATCCGTGAACTATCTGGTATTCTATTATAGCACGGTGTCATTAATGTATTCTTATTAACGACCTCATGAAATCCGAATCTATTTGGTATTCTCTTATAGACGGTGCCGCTAATGTATTCTTGTTAGCGACCTCATTTTTATCCAAATTATTGCTATTGTTTATTGTTTCGTATACAAGTTGTGGCATTTTCTTATTTTATACATATTTGTCCAAAACTATGAATTACTCACCAACCTTTGTGTTGATAAACTTTATTTTATGCAATGTTACAGGTTTGACGTTAGGATGATTATGGATTTTCGAGAAAACGTAACGAAGACCGTTAGGTTATTAGCAAATTGAACAATATATTTATTTGCTATATTTTGTTATGATTATCTATGAATATTGTTATGTGACATTTTGATGTTGTGAAATTAAATGAGTTATTAAATATTGTCACTTTAAGTAGTGTCATGCGCTTATGAGCAATCCGTTGCATCCCGGCATGTTCCGCCGCCTTTGGTCGGGGTGTGACATAACCACTCTTTGTTTGTAAAATGGGTTGAAAAACCTTTATCACAGATCTGCGAGACGCTGAGAAGACTGTGCTTCAACTCTGAAATGAAATTAACATTTTCAAATTTTAGAACACCATTACTTACAGTACCCTTCTGAGTAATCTTCCCATTCTCTCCTCCCGCAAAGGAAACATATCCACCGTTAAAGATTTGAATGTCATGTAGTTGGGAGATGTCTCATGTCATGTGCCTGGAATAGCCACTATCAACATACCAAGATCTGATGATATTCCTCCATAGGTGTTCCTGCACGATGTGTGAGACTAGTTAGTTTTTGGTACCCAGTCCATAGTAATACTGGGTAAAACTGATTTATCTAAGCTTGTCACAGGTTTCAATGACATGTCTTCCCAGTTATCTAAGATCGAACATGATTGCTTGGTCACCAGAGATTTAGGAAGCCATTCATATCTTGTTTTATAAGCTTTGTTATTTGTATGAATGGATGACTTAGTCTCTGGTTTGCGAGCAAAAGACACAATTGATTTTGACTTCCGAACTTGTTTCGGTCCAGAAACCAACTTGGTTCTTGAGACCGAAGCAGAGTTTCTATCACGCTTCTGTAACATGTTAGGCTTGGTCTGATGAGAGCTTAACCTATCAGCCTTGTTTCTTTTCCAATCACCGTTAAAGGGATTTGCCTCATGATACCTTGATTTATTTTGAGGGGTATTTCAAGGCATATTCCTCTGATAATATCCAAAATATGGGACATATGGACGGTGTGGACAATTTCTAGCAATATGACCAGGGGTGCCGCAGTTAAAGCATGTTTGACGTTTAGCATAAAATTTATTGCGGACAACTCCTGGTCTTGATCTGTTATGTGAGCTAGTTTGCCTTGCTTGGTACCTAACATCATATTTATTTTTAGATTTATCACAATCGTGAACAATTGAACTTCCTTCTTTAACAAAATTAGGTGATGGATATTTATGAGAACACTTATTTTATCAAAATTATTCAAAAGCACATCAACAGATTTCAAAATTTTAGACGAATCAACCACACAATTTCCTTTGATCTTAAAAACAGAGCCCACGCAAACATTAAAAGTTATAGAATTAAAAACAGGAAAATTTAAAGAAGCATTAGAGTTAATGTCTTTATTATTCAAATTAGATAAGTCATCATCCTCATCAGTCCAATCCTCAACAATTACTTCATCTGCATGTGAAGCAAACACATTAGTATCATTCACCCTTGAGATTGATTCAGTAGCATTTATCGAACCAGGAGCACTTTTGCCATTTTCAGCTGATTTACCATACTGCATATTTTTAAACTTTTCTTCCTACTCTTTAGTAAGAGGAAGTCCAGTGTAGTTGTCATTATATGGAGGAGGTACAACACTGTACCCTATACCCTGGCCATAGTTTTCTTTCCACCATAATTGATTTTCAATCATAGAATTAACAACAACACTGGAGCCATCGGATTTCTTAAAATTGAGTTCAGAGTTTTCAAATTTATTTGTTAACTTAGCGATCTCTAACTTAGAGGCTTCCAGTTCAACAGTTAAATAAGCAATTTTCATTTTGGCATCTAAGTGGTGACAACACTTTATGCTAAAATCATATTGAAGTTTAGAAAAATCCATTTTCTGTGCCTCAATTTTTTCTTTGAAAACATTCTTGGTTTTCTTAAGAGTGAAATTTTCAGATTTTATTCCTTCCATATCTCTAAGCAAGTTACTATTGTGAGATTTATATAAATCTACTTTATAAATACAAGCTTGTGAACATAATTCGAAACTTACCTCGGATGAGCTGGAAGGTGTAAAGGCCATGAAAGTAAATTGAAGTTCCTTAATTTGTTCCTCAGCAACATTCTCTTCTTCAGCAACTTCAATTCTGGTAGAGTTTGCAGTTTGATTATTGATGCTGAGAGCTGCCATCGGATCATTCCAAGAGAATTCTTGAGCTACCAAATCCCGCTCACATTCACCTGCACTTGCTGCATTTTCTCCTCTTGCATTTACCACTGGAACTAGTGCCCTTTCTCTGTTTCCTTCCTTAGTTGGGTTAGGGCACTCACGAGAAAAATGGCCCGGCTCGTGACAGTTGTAGCACCTCAGAGTATCTTTGTTAAATCCCACATTATGGTTAGCCGGCAAATTCCAGTTGATTCTGCCTGTTCTCTTTGTAAATATCTTCGCACGAAACATTTCCATGGCTATTTGCCAAGAGATATCCATTTCCTTCACATCATCAGGATGGATTTGATCCAACTCAGCAGCAACAATTGGTTGAACTAGATCTCCAGCAAGAAAGGCGTTGTAGCAATTCATGAACCATGCCATCAAGGCGATGTTTTCTTAAGTCTCCTTTGAGATAGAGGGAATCTGATTGGGAGACTGACTGGAAGATGCAGCAGATGGCTGGGGCTTAGCAGCATAAGCAGATTGTTGAACAGGTTGAGGAAAGAACACAGGAGTTGGTTGTGGTGGTGCCTGAGTGAATTGACCCTGAGTAGACTTAAACATAGAAAAATTATTCTGAGACTGCTGAGGCGGAGTGTACTGCCCCTGAGAAGACTTAAACATTGAAAAGTTGTGTTGCGAGATGAGGGCATTGTTAGAGGCAACACTTTAGCCGGCTGCATTGTAGGAGTTTGCATGATTTATTGCACGCTGCTTGTCATCCATGTCACAAGCTTTAATGATTGTCATCACTTCTGATAGAGTTAACATGGTGAGATCCTTTGTCTTTTTAATCACATCAACATTCATATCCCAACTTTGTGGCAGAGAATTAACCAGTTTATTATTTTTCTCAACAACGGTCAAGTTCATGTTCGCAGATCTCATCTCAGTCACCAGAGATATAAATCTCTGCAGTTGTGTTTCCAAAGACTCCCCTAGAACATGATTGAACATATTGAACTTTTATCGTAAGAGATCTTGTCGGCTTCTTTCATGTCCTCATTGCCCTCATACACCTCAATAAGGGCTTCCCACAATGCCTTTGTAGACTGTAATTCTCTAAATCCCAAGGCAATTTTGGGTGAAAGTGCCATAATTAAAGTAGCAAAAGCCTTTTCGTCCTCTTCAATATTTTCAAAGTCAGCATCGCCATACAATTCAAAAGGCTTCACAGCCACTTCTTCAGAATTTTCTCGTTGATAGGTGATAGCTTGAGGACCCCGAACAATGCTCCTCCAAATCTTGGCATCTTTCATCTTCACATATTTTTCAAATCTAAACTTCCACTCGGCAAGCCCCTCATGAGACAATAAACGAGGTACACGAGTAGCAGTTCCTATGATGGAGTCCAATTCTTGATGTAGTGCAACATTTGATGAATTATTGGTTACTTGGTCCATTTTAGGTCAACAATTAGTGTACTGGTCCAATTTAAAAGTCCAAATAAAAGTTCAGTTTTCCTAAGGCCCAATAGAACAGGCCCAGATGCACAGTCACAGCCAAGAACAGTAATCTTTGACCGAGAACCCAGAAAGTCAACCGAGAACTCTGAAAATCAACTGAGAACAATCAAACTTGACCGAGAGCTCAGAAGGTCAACAGAGAACACTTTGAGTTGACCGAGAACCTCCAAAGTCAACAAAGAACACTTGTAGTTGACCGAAAACTAGCAAAATCCACCGAGAACTCTTGGATTTGACCGAGAACTAACAAAATTCGCCGAGAACACCAAAATGTGGCTGAATACCCTTAAATGATATCGAGAACGACCAAGTGATGGCCTAAAATAGTATAAGTTGCCTGAGAACGATCTTGATTGCCCAAAATCGATCCAAAATGACCGAGAACTCCCAAGAAACCCAAGGAAGATTTGACCAGATAAGTTTGGTAACAAATTAAATCCCGAAATCAAAGGGATTTGAATTTAAACCAAAATTAAGTCAATCTTCAATCCAAAAATCATCTTTCCTTCTCCGACGAGTAGATCACCGGAAAAACAAATACTACGGCCACCAAAACAATCAACAAAATCACAATTCTTGAATATGTGATATTACAATTGAGTTTATAATAGGCCAATAGGCTCTGATACCAGTTGTAAGTCCTGTGAACGGATCTTTCAATGTGATATCACCTAAAATCGTTATAAGGCGGAATCTAATACGAGTAGATTCAAAGAAACAAAGATAAAACACAATACGAACACAAAGAAGTTGCTTCAAAACACACGTATATTACGTCTGGTGCTTAAGCACAAATGTTCCAAAACAATACTTCTCTCGTCTCTCGCTCTTACTTTTGACCCCAAGTAAACCTAGTTACATGGTTTATATAGTGAATAAACTTAAGCCCGACACTAACCAAAAGCCCACCGAGATCCTTATGATCTCGGTTTACAATGTACGCCCAATAATAAAATACAAACCATATTAATAATAGCCCGACAAAATTGCATGTCTTTCATCCCTAAAAGATGACGCCAAACAATCAATATCGATTTTAGACAATAGATCGAAACCCGCGAATTAACTTCCGACGGCGGGGACCCGTTATGGCCCAGTGTCTGGTAAAGTTTCGGTGCTTACCCAACGCGGCCAACGTTCCCACTGTTTGGCTGTCCCATACGGCCATACCCGGCCACACACCATCAGTTGCCCATCCACGTGCCACCGCATTTGTTTGATTTCCCTCACTGGGCGTTAGGATGTTTAACGATTATTTTAGCAACAGAGACGGTGTCAAATATGATTACATGACCATATGGTTACTTGTGATCGCCATCTTTTTGTTGGATTTTATGGACGTTTCGGGTCAAGTCAACGTGACCGACCCGAACGTGACCCGGACTGAGTTACACCGGAGGTGAGGAGATAAAGGCCTATTTAAAGGTTAATTAGGCCCGATACAATTGATAAGGTGGACAGGATATTGGACTAGGCTTTGTTTGTTAATTGGGCTTAAGCCCATATTGGTTTATCTAGATTAAACCCTAATACTAACACTATATATAAACAATAAGATGTTATTATTTGGGAAAAACCTTAACAACACAAACCCTAGCTGCCTACTCCTACTCCGGCGCCGATTTCCGGCTAAACCCGGTTTTCCGGCGAGCCCATTCCGGTCGCCGTACACCTATATCAAGCACCACCGATCATTATTCCACCAACACAAGCACCACCGCAACTCCTTTGAGCTCCGGTACTGTTGAATAAACCCTGGTTCGTTTTTCCGGCGAGCTGGTTCATCTTCTCCGGCGAGATTTGGTTTTCCGGCGAGCTCTTTTTTGCTGAACTGAAGCTGCCGGTGCTTGTCGTTGCTGTTTGAAGCTGTTCTTTGCTGTCCAACATCGTTTGCCGCAACCACAGCCCGTCGGAATCCGCCATTGCCGCCGCCTTCCGCCGCCACTGCCGGATTCTCCCTTGGTGTTTGATTGTGTCAAGTCTAGCATCTCTTGTTAACCCCTCGGTGTCTTCCCGGTTCTTGTAACCGAGGTATATCGACAAACCCCCAATGGTTGATTATTTATTAGTATACTCGTACTCGTATTGTTGTAATCGGATCCGGGTTTTGGGTTTCGGTTTATGGTTCGTTTAAATCGTATATATTCCACTGCGTTGTATAGTTCGTTTATACATATATATTAATATTGATTAATATCTATCGAAACGAAATAATTATTAACTAAAACGGGTCAAATAGTTTATCCATTTTCGTTCCGAACCACCGTTGAAACCCAACACTTTTAACATTGTTATGGTTTTATGAAGGGATGTGATGATGTATTTATAGATTTGGGTTGGCGACGGTTGTTCATGACGGTTAAAGTTAAATAAACACAAGCACCACCGCAACTTCTTTGAGCTCCGGTACTGTTGAATAGACCCTGGTTCGTTTTTCCGGCGAGCTGGTTCATCTTCTCCGGCGAGATTTGGTTTTCTAGCGAGCTCCTTTTTGCTGAACTGAAGCTGCCGCTGCTTGTCTTTGCTGTTTGAAGCTGTTCTTTGCTGTCCAACATCGTTTGCCGCAACCACAGCCCGTCGGAATCCGCTTTTGCCGCCGCCTGCCGCCGCCACTGCCGGATTCTCCCTTGGTGTTGATTGTGTCAAGTCTAGCATCTCTTGTTAACCCCTCGGTGTCTTCCCGGTTATTGTAACCGAGGTATATCGACAAACCCCCTATGGTTGATTATTTATTAGTATACTCGTACTCGTATTGTTGTAATCGGATCCGGGTTTTGAGTTTCGGTTTATGGTTCGTTTAAATCGTATATATTCAGCTGCGTTTTATAGTTTGTTTATACATATATATTAATATTGATTAATATCTATCGAAACAAAATAATTATTAACTAAAACGGGTCAAATAGTTTATCCGTTTCTGTTCCGAACCACCGTTGAAACCCAACAGTGTTTTCAGAGCCGAGGTTACAACGTACGAGTCGATACCGGTTCGTTTAAAACCGGATCTACATCTTAAACTTTAAATCATTTAAAGTTTGTAGATCTAGATTTATTTTCGGGTAATTTTGAGTTGGTCAAAGTTTTGTTTATTTTATTTGACCAAGTCAAAACGACCCGAAATTCGTTTATTTTGAATATGTAAATCCGGCCCCGACCTATGTGTTTGTTTGGTTGTGTTTGGTGTTTGAGCTTGTTTTGGACATATGGTTGGTTCAAAAGTTGTAAAAAGGTTATTTAATTTTCGGTTTTCTTTTGGCCATAAAGATGGTTCAAATTTGTAATAGGTCATATTATTGTTAGTTTATAAATTTGTAATTAAGAAGACGCGAAGATAACCGAGGACGAGCTCGAGGATCTTTTGGGTTAGTGGGAGTTCGGACAAGACGACGGGATGCACGGAGAAGTCCATCCTTGTCGTTGTTTGTGTTGTGAACCCCTTGACCCGATCGGTCTCCCTAATTGGCTCTAGCGAGACCGATCACCTTTTGGCCATAAGGATTTACATATTTTTGTTATTTTCTATTTGTGGTTGCTTGGATTGTTTATAATAGGATTATAATATCACCGACCTAATACCAAATAAATTTGAAAATAAACATTTTATTAACCAATTATGTTTTGCAAATTAAAAACGTTTTGATTTCCAAAACTAATAAGTTATTTTCTATTAACTTAAAATTGGTTAGTCATATCGCGACAAACTTAGTTTTTAATAGGTTACCTAAAACTAAGTGTCCTGAGAGATGAAAGGGTTCATCTATTCGTCCCGATAATAAATACAGTAAAATTTGACTTTTACTCTATTTGGTAATTTTAAAATTTATCCCAATTTAAAACCAATAGTTTATGCCAATCCTACTACAAGTCACACTTGAGGCATACTGCGAAATTTCGAGTGTTTGGAGCTACAGCACCGCACTTGTTTTCTAGCCTATCCCATCAAGGTGAAAGCGCTTCGTTGACACATCCGGCCCTTTCACACGTCACGGTACTAGGACAACTATTATTTTACTCTCCTGTTACGTGCTAAAGCTGTCTGGAGACTTAAAGTGGGCAAATATGAGGCTAAACGTATCTATACAGACAATCGTTGTCTCTATAGGCCTCATAACCGAGAGTTGTGCTCTATTCACAATTGACAATCGTTGTCGGTCTGCCTAACCATTTATAATGTTGTGTGCTACAGCTACCTTTAATAACTGGAAGCCGGATTCTCATACTCCTAATTAATTAATGTTATTGGGTCATTAATAATAGGACTACAACGTCGAAAATACTAATAAAATTTACTTTTGCTTAACTAATCAGATGTCGTCAAACGAAATTTCACCCTACGCCCTTAAGACTATCCTTGAGAAGGATAAACTGAATGGTACCAACTTCATCGAATGGCACCGCAACTTAAGACTTGTTCTTACCATGGCAAAGCGTATGTATGTTCTCGATGGACCTATTCCAACCGAGCCTGAAAACAACACAGCCGCTGCACGAAAAGTTCTTGACAAGCATAAGGATGACTCGGCTGAGGTCTCCTGTATTATGCTAGCCACCATGACTTCTGAGCTTGCTAAAGGCTTGGAAGACTTTGGTGCCTATGAGATGCTTGAGCAACTCAAGGGCATGTTCCAGAAACAAGCCCGTCAAGAACGTTTCAACACCATGAAACAACTAATCAGTTGCAAGATGGCAGAGGGGTCTGCCGTCAGTGCTCATGTTCTAAAAATGAAGGGGCACATCGATCAGCTCAAGAAACTTGATTATCCCATGCCCGATGAGATGGCATCAGATTTCATTCTCAACTCTCTCCCCAACTCATACGACCAGTTCGTAACGAATTTCAACATGAATGGTTGAGTGAAGACAGTGCCGGAGCTTCATAACATGCTCAAGACGGCTGAGATGAACATTCCTTCTAGGACCAATCAAGTTCTGATGATTCGATCTGCTGGTGTCAAGAAGCCAAAACCAAAGAATCGGGGTTTTAAGGGAAAAGGCAAGAAGAAAGTTACTGTTGCTGCCAATGTTGCCACCAACACTAACAAGGTAGTTGCAAGAAAAAGCCGCCGCACTTTGAGGAGCGCAAGTGCTACAAATGCAACCAAATGGGGCACTGGATGAGAAACTGCCCCAAGTACCTTGCTGAGATCAAAAAGAAGAGAGCCAATGGTGAAGGCTCTTCTAGAGGTATTTCCATATACGTTATTGAACTTTTCACTGTCTCTAGCAACACATGGGTATTTGATACCGGATGTGGTTACCACATCGTTAATGTCTTGCAGGAGCCTGAGAAGTGGAGGAAACTGAATAAAGGCAGCATGGAACTCATCGTTGGAGATGGGAAGAGAGTACCGGTTCTGGCAACTGGAGTATTTCATTTTACTTGTCCATCTGGCCTAGTTTTTCCTTTAAATAATTGTTTGTATGCTCCTAGCTTGACCAGAAACATCATTTCAGTTTCGTTGTTATTTGAACAAGGATTTAAGTATGTTCTTAATGGCATGGCTATTTCTGCTTACTTAAATGATATATTTTATTTTGAGGCTAAACCTCGAAATGGTATTTATGAAATTGATGTTCAACCTAACAATAACGTATATCATCTTTCAAAACGTATCAAGACTAGTGTCAATGATACTTTTCTATGGCATTGCCGACTTGGCCACATAAGCAAGGCAAGAGTTAAAAGACTCCAATCCGAAGGGATTCTTGAATCCACAGGACCGGACTCTTTTGACATTTGTGAGTCTTGTTTAGCTGGCAAACTCGCCAAAGACACCTTCACTAATAAAAGTGAACGAGCAAGTGATCTGTTAGGACTCATACATACTGATGTATGTGGACCTTTCAGAACCATGACTAGAAACCATGAAAGATACTTCGTTTCTTTTATCGACGATTATAGTCGATACGCTTATGTGTATCTTATGAAACACAAACACGAAACTTTTGAAAAGTTCAAAGAGTTTCAAAGCGAAGTGGAAAAACAACTTGAAAAAACCATTAAGATACTTCGATCAGATCGAGGTGGAGAGTATCTCAGCACCGAGTTCATCACTCATCTAAAAGAGCATGGAATTGTTTCACAGCTCACTCCACCTGGCACACCCCAACTTAATGGCGTGAGCGAGAGGAGAAATCAAACTTTGCTAAACATGGTTCGATCGATGATGTGTAGAACCAACTTGCCTCACTCCTTTTGGGGTTACGCCCTTATGACCGCTGCCCGCATTGTCAATCTAGCTCCAACTAAGAAGATAGACAAAACACCATATGAGATATGGAATAAGGGAAAGAAACCCAAATTGTCTTATCTTAGAGTATGCGGATGTGATGCTTATATCACAAGTGAGTCTGATGACAAGCTTGATCCCCGCGGCGAAAAGGTTATTTTCGTCGGATACTATTACAAGAGCGGTTATTACTTCTTTCATCCTGATACAAATACGATTTCTTTCAGGAGGAAAGGCTACTTCCTTGAAAAAGAATTTCTTAGTCAAGGAACTAGAAGTAACATTGTCGATCTTGAAGAAATTCAAGAACCACAACCAACCGCTGAGAAAGTTGGAGAGTCTGATCAACAAGTTGTTATTGCTGATACATCAGACGTGAACACAAGCGTTTGCAGAAGTAGTAGGACTCCCGTACCAAATTCTAGATACTTATGTCATCTAAATGGTCCCGAAGTCTTATTAGTAGCCAGGTCTGGGGACGAGCCTACTAACTACAAGTCTGCTATCTTGGATCCGGAATCCAAGAAATGGCAAGATGCCATGAACGCTGAGATGCAATCTATGCATGATAACCAAGTTTAGAACTTGGTTGAGCTACCCCCCAATAGTCAGGCAGTAGGGAGCAAATGGATTTTCAAGAGAAAACCGACATGCATGGAAATGTGCAAACCTATAAGGCACGGCTAGTCGCGAAAGGTTTTACTCAAACTCAAGGTGTTGACTATGATGAAACCTTTTCGCCCATTGCTATGACTAAGTCAATTAGGATATTGCTTGCCATTGCTGCATACTATGATTATGAGATATGGCAAATGTATGTCAAAACCGCTTTCCTCAATGGACATCTTTCTGAAGATGTCTATATGGTTCAGCCTGAAGGTTTTGTTGATCCAAAATATCCTAATAAGGTTTGCAAATTGAACAAGTCCATTTATGGACTTAAGCAGGCATCTCAAAGCTGGAATCTTCACTTTGACTTGAAAATCAAAGAGTTTGGTTTTGTCAAAAACGAAGATGAACCTTGTGTTTACAGAAAGGCTAGTAGGAGCACTATATCATTCCTCATATTGTATGTGGATGATATACTGATAATTGGAAACGACATTCCTATGCTAAGCAATGGTTGGAATCTTGTTTTGCAATGAAAGATCTTGGAGAAGCCGCTTATATTCTGGGAATAAAGATCTATAGAGATAGATCTAAGCGGATTCTAGGGCTTAGTCAAAGTACTTACATAGACAAAGTAATGACACGCTTCTCAATGGAAAACTCCAAGAAAGGAGTTATTCCAATGACTAAGGGAACCGTGTTGAGCAAATCGCAATCTCCGGCAACGGACATTGAATCTAAACGTATGCAAACAATTCCATATGCTTCTGCGGTTGGCTCTATCATGTATGCTATGTTGTGCACTAGACCTGACGTCTCGTATGCCTTGAGCATGACCAGTCGTTTTCAACAGAGTCCTGGCATTGCCCATTGGACTGCTGTGAAGAACATTCTAAGGACCTTGAATAGGACCAAAGACATGTTCTTGGTGTTTGGGGGAGTGGAAGAGGAGCTCACTGTAAAGTGTTACACTGATGCTAGCTTCCAGACTGACCGGGATGATTCTCGCTCACAGTCGGGTATCGTTTTCACTCTCAATGGAGGAGCTATTTAATGGAAGAGCTCCAAGCAGAGTGTCGTGGCGGATTCTACCACCGAATCCGAATATATAGCCTCATCTGATGCTGCTAAGGAGGCTGCTTGGATGAAGAAGTTCATCACCGATCTCGATGTGGTTCCGAGTATTCACAAACCAATCGAGATATTATGTGATAACACAGGTGCTATTGCTCAAGCCAAAGAGCCAAGGTCTCATCACAGAACCAAGCACATTCTAAGGAAGTTCCATCTTATTTGGGAAATATTGGAACGAGGTGACATCGTGAAAAGCAAAGTAGACACAGATCAAAATCTAGCTGACCCGTTTCAGGACAAACATGATCAGCATAGAGATGCTATCGGGCTTAGACTTGCTAGTGATTTATTTTGATTTAGTATTTGGATGTATGAACGTTTAATCAGTTGTACTTTTATGTTCACTTTTGATTTAATGGTTAAATGCAAACGTTGAATAATACAACTGTGTTCATTTTAATACGTTTAATCCGTGAATATTGTATTCTAAATTATCCGTAGTCGATCAGACTCGTGGGAGCGATTCTGAATTAAGACTATTCTGACTTTGGACTCAAGTAGTTGACTTCCAAACTCACAGACCTCATTATGAATGACGTTGGATGTAACTCGCATCAAATCATCTTCATGGATCTTGATCATAAGTTGTTTTGATAATAGTATGCTCATTTAGTATCCTTAGACCTGAGATACATATTAGAACTTTCGTTTACCGAGGGATATTCTTTGATCATGTCAACCGCTGTTGCATAACTGCCAGCCATAAAGGCATTGGTTGGGAATGTTCTAGAGTTCAGTGGGAGTTGTATGTAGTAATGATGTGATTCTGTACTCTTACATTAAAATGTAACAGTTAGACATATTGGCGCCCTCGTTGATTCAAACTGGTAAAGTGTGAGGCCTCACCCAAACTAACTGTGTGTTTGATTGGACCAGTTTGACTCTATATCGAGAATTACAATAATTGAACGCCATATGAGAATGATATGATCCATGTCTCATAGTTCATTTAATGTCTTATACAGAAAGGATAGATGACAACGATTACTATAAATTCATTGTCTTGCAATAAGGTATTCTAAGATACTTTGGTTATGGATTTAAAATGTCATATTCGGTTGGGGACAGCTATGTGTAGCTAGAACGCCTCTGGCTGTCAGCGTTGTGACACTTGACCCAAATACGTCCAAGTGGGAGACTGTTGGATTTTATGGACGTTTCGGGTCAAGTCAACGCGACCGACCCGAACGTGACCCGGACTGAGTTACACCGGGGGTGAGGAGATAAAGGCCTATTTAAAGGTTAATTAGGCCCGATACAATTGATAAGGTGGACAGGATATTGGACTAGGCTTTGTTTGTTAATTGGGCTTAAGCCCATATTGGTTTATCTAGATTAAACCCTAATACTAACACTATATATAAACAATAAGATGTTATTATTTGGGAAAAACCTTAACAACACAAACCCTAGCTGCCTACTCTTACTCCGGCGCCGATTTCCGGCTAAACCCGGTTTTCCGGCGAGCCCATTCCGGTCGCCGTACACCTATATCAAGCACCACCGATCATTATTCCACCAACACAAGCACCACCGCAACTCCTTTGAGCTCCGGTACTGTTGAATAAACCCTGGTTCGTTTTTCCGGCGAGCTGGTTCATCTTCTCCGGCGAGATTTGGTTTTCCGGCGAGCTCCTTTTTGCTGAACTGAAGCTGCCGGTGCTTGTCGTTGCTGTTTGAAGCTGTTCTTTGCTGTTCAACATCGTTTGCCGCAACCACAGCCCGTCGGAATCCGCCATTGCCGCCGCCTGCCGCCGCCACTGCCGGATTCTCCCTTGGTGTTTGATTGTGTCAAGTCTAGCATCTCTTGTTAACCCCTCGGTGTCTTCCCGGTTCTTGTAACCGAGGTATATCGACAAACCCCCTATGGTTGATTATTTATTAGTATACTCGTACTCGTATTGTTGTAATCGGATCCGGGTTTTGGGTTTCGGTTTATGGTTCGTTTAAATTGTATATATTCCGCTGCGTTTTATAGTTCGTTTATACATATATATTAATATTGATTAATATCTATCGAAACGAAATAATTATTAACTAAAACGGGTCAAATAGTTTATCCGTTTTCGTTCGGAACCACCGTTGAAACCCAACACTAACATTGTTATGATTTTATGAAGGGATGTGATGGTGTATTTATAGATTTGGGATGGCGACGGTTGTTCATGACGGTTAAAGTTAAAAGGTGGTTACCGGAGAAAGACGAAACGACGCAACGGTTGATCAAAGCATTTGGTTTTTTAAATGGCCGGTACTGCATTGAAAAGCGTCGAAATATATGGACTCATATATTATGATATGCACGTTTGAAAAATAAAAACATTTAGAATAAGGAAAAAAACAATACACGGTGAGTTAACTTATAATTATTATTTTAATATATAACTAAAAGTATTTAAAAGGATCGCAACGAATTGTTGTAATAGATAGAATAGAGTAGAATAGAATGATGTGTGACGGCTGGCCCAAGAGTCGGAAAACCCAAGCCCTCCAAGTTGTAATTGAGCTTTGAGTGTAGTGTAGTGTAGTGTAGTGTATATAATTAAAATGGTATTTTATAGTTGGTATATTATCATCGTTTACTGTCTGTCACGTTGCAATTGCATGACAATAAACCCTCGTCCTACACCAAATTCACCATCGGATTTGAAGTACGTACACTCGATCATTTCATTTCTCTGTGTGTATATATATATGGCGGAGAAGAAGCAGCTTGTGTTGGTGGTTGAAGGCACCGCTGCTTTAGCTCCTCATTGGCCAACGATTCTCTCCGATTATCTCGATAAAATTATTAGGTATATATACACGTACATATGCACCGGATTCAATCAAAGGCTTTCTAGGTTTTCAACTTTAGTTAGATCGGAATCGATTTCATTTGCAATCGTAATTACTACTGATTTCAATTCATCTTAGGTTTAGTTTTACACTAGCTAAATATTGTTGATTGTTGAGTTGCATATCATCTTGAATAATTACATGCTTATGTTGTTTTTAATCAACCTTCTTCTGCTACCTTTTGTATTGATATTATCTCCTAATTCTTTTTCATCTATTAATTTGCAGGAAGTTTTGTGGTAATGAAGAAGAGGTGAGCATTTTTTGTATTGCTTGTTAAATCATCCCTGCAAATAACAATAATGCTTATATATTTATAGAAACTCCTTCAATGTTTGTATCCTCTACGGGTGTGCACGGTTCGGTTATTAGCCAATACCGTAACCATAGCTGAAGTCATCAGTTAATCAATTTTATTAACCATTCGGTTTTTAAGGAAAAATGAAATGGAGATGTATATACATGAAAGAGGTATATGTATATATACATGAAATGGAGGTATAAATACATGAACTGGATGTATAAATACATTAAATGGAGGTATAATATATGATTTACAAGAAATGAAGGTATAAAAGCTCGATATATATGAAAATATGAATGGTTCGGTTCGGTTAAATGAGGGTACAAAAATTAACTGATAACCGATGGTCGGTTAATTTGTGTTTTGGTTAATCTGTTTTCAGTTAATTCTGGTTCGGTTTCGCCAGTTTTCGGTTCAGTTTCGGTTAATGGTTTTGTTGTTGCTCACCCCTTTGTGAATGTTTTATTTAGTTGGTTGACCATACTTATTGCTACTGATTTTTTTTTTCTTGTATTCAGGAAGCAACTAGTTCTATTTTTGAACTGGCTCTTGTTCAGTTCAATGCTCATGGACCTTACAGTAGTACGTGTATTTCCAGATTAACTTTTATGATCATTTGTATGTATCTTTATATTGTAATGATATTTGTTTGTTATTATGTGTAGCCTGTTTGGTACAACGGAGCGGCTGGGCTAGAAATTTTGACTATTTCATGGAGTGGTTATCATGTATGCAATTCAATGGTGGTGGTTTTAGTGATGCTGCAATTGCTGAAGGGCTTGCTGAAGTTCTAATGGTGTGTACTGTTGTATTCTTATACTATTTTTTGTAGTTGCATTATACTCTTTAGTATTCTTATACCAAGTTTTATCATGACCAGATCTGTCCTTCTTCAAAGGGGACTGAAACTCCACCAACTGACGTTCTTCAAAGGCATTGCATCCTTGTTGCGGCAAGTAATCCATATCCACTGCCTACACCTGTTTATCGGCCACAAAATAAGAGTGAGACGCAGTCAGAAAGCCGTTTAGCTGATGCTGAAAAAGTTGCTAAATCATTTCCTCAGGTTTTGACAGTGGAATTTCAGTTTATTAGTGATTGTCTACTGCTTGTATTTATACTACACGTTATATTTTGTTGCAGTCTTGTGTTTCTTTGTCAGTTATATGCCCAAAGCAGCTACCCAAACTCAAAGCAATCTACAATGCGGTAATCGTTTATTTACGTTTATTTAATATTTTTATCAAGATATTGATTGTGTTCATTGATCATACAGGGGAAAAGGAACCCTTCGACAGCTGCTCCTACTATTGATATTGTTAAAAATCCACATTATCTAATTCTCATCTCAGAAGATTTCGTTGAGGCTTGTGCTGCTTTAAGTCCACAACAAATAATAGATTCACCATCAAATCAGATCCCTTCAAATATGGAGGTTACTTCAGTTTCTTCTGTCGCAAAACCACCTCTAACTTCTGTTTTACCAGGTTAATTCATGTTCTATTTGTTAATGTGTCATACTTGATCATATTGGTTCTTGATTGATTCCAACAGTTTTCTGTCTAGCAGTGAACGAGTCTCCGTTGAAACCAGTATCTATTGGAACCAGTCCTTTGGCAACTGTAAAAGCTGTAATAACCTTCAAGCCTTAATTTTTTACACTCTTAATAATCATGCATATGGTTTTTTAATATGATGTTTATTTTTTAATCTAACTGTGCAGGAGCCTGGCACAGATTCTCCAATTGCATCCCCTCAAGCAATGAAACCCTTTACACCATTATCAACTTCTCAAGAACCGATATCAAGCAATGATCATTTGCAAGATGTGAAACCTGTTGTTAGTAATATACAGCAACCCGTACGTTCTCCCGGTCCTGTGAATGTGAGTATTCTTAATAATATCTCGCAAGCACGTCTGGGGAGCCCTACTGCCCGTGCTGGAGGGATGGCCACTGGGATTTCATCCACCGGTGGAAGCCCAATGGCTATTCGTATGTCCAATATGATATCTGGATCTGGTGCAGCACCATTATCAAGGACTGCACAGGTGGCACAACATGCTGGAACAATGATGGCTGCTCCTGGGATGTCTCAGCAAGTACTAGGAATGCAATCTGTTGGAGTAAATAACATGGGAACTGATGCTAGTCTTTTGCCACAAACATCAACTGCACCGCAATCAGCACGGTCAAAATATGTGAAAATATGGGAGGTATTTCAAGTTGCAATTTTATATCTAATATAACCCCTTAATGAATTCCAAGTTTTAGTTGATTCCGGGAATTATTCTTATGGAGACCTAAAGTTAGTTGTGTGACTTAATTAGTTTGTTATGTGTTTGTTTATCCATTGGTATTTGAAGTTTAGCAGATAGCCAGAAAAAATTATTTCAAAGCAAGTTACTTCCACTTAAATTATGCATGAACTTTTGTGAGCATAAGCTATATATATAGAACAAACACATCATGTTAAATCTAATGTAGGGTGGGGCAGATTTTGTTATGTCATGCAAGTTGAACAGGTCTTTGAGGTTTATATATCTATTGATCTGTTAGATTTTTGTAGGTAATTCTGGTTTCCATGATTATTTTTGTATCTGGTTTCCATGGATTATTTTTACACTTTTAATTCTGTTGATAATTGGCATCACATAAAAACATGCGGGTGTTTTTCACATTGACATCCTATTTGTTCGCACGAATCTTGATAAAAACAGTTTTGAGCATATTTGAACTTTTCATACTTGTTTATATCACTACAATTGTTTCTTCATGTTCTGCATGATGCACAGGGAGAGCTGCGTGGTAAGCGACAAGACCAGGTTGTCATGATTACCAAATTAGAGGTATTTTTCAAGCCTTATATTTTGTCATGTTGTAACTGAATTCAAGCCTCAAATTTTATACAACTATCAAGCTTCAAAAACTGAATTCAAGTCTTTTGTTTTTTTGTGCTAGGCATATCGAAGCGTGTCATCTCCTGAGTCGTAAGTTTCTGGCCTACAAAATTTGATGTTTATTTGCATTTTAATACGCTCATGTGTTTTTCTCTATGTCAGGCTTGCAGACGATTGGCCATCAACATTGATAATAGATAGGCTTGTGTCTCAAGAACACATGACCAAGTATGATCCTCATATATCTATCTGCCCATGTAGTTATTTGACCACAACGCTATTTTTTATCACTTTTACACATCACATAATATTTTTTTACAGACAGCAAATTGGGAAGTGTGAGTTAATTGTTTTCCGAGCACTGAATCAACATGGATTTCTGGGGCAAATGCAAGAAAAGAAGCTTGTAAGCCATCTGCAAACCAAACTAAGCTTGCAAATAATATATATATTTAAATGCTTACATAGTTGTAACTAACTTGTAATAAACACGCAGTGTACAGTTATAAGGTTACCATCACAGACGCTGCTGCTGTCTATAAGTGATAAAGCATTTCGCTTGATTGGAATGCTTTTTCCCGGGGTAAGTTGTGTATCTTGTAATCCTGAATATTGTATTCACTGCAGAAAACAATCTTTCTGTTTATGTCGTCGTTATTCTCAACTAATCTGTGGTCTCAGGATAAAGTGGTGTTTAAACCGCATATACCCAGTCAGCAAGCACCACAACAGCAACAAAGGGTTGTGCCGGGGACGAGTCAGGGTGCAGGAGCCCAAACACAGTTAGCAGGCGCAGGCGCGGGTGTGGTCCGGGGACAAGTTTCTTCACCAGGCATAAAGCCGAAACCAGAACCGGAGTAGCCTTGAGCCATTTTAGAAGCAGCAAACTTATGTAGTGGGAGATTTCTCCGTTGTTCATGTGTGCAGTTTATATCTCATGTTTTGAGGTTTCTTGTAATCTCATTACCGTTACCTTTTTCTTTTTCTTTTTCGCATACCATTCAGTAAGTTTAGGTGGAATTAAACATATAACTAAAGACATGTTTAAGGTAGCTTAAAACTTTTGAATCTCTGAACCTTACATCAGTCTGTATGTGCTTCAATTTATAGGGTAGCCTTGCATTTACAAATCCTTTAAATTGTTGAAAACAACCAAAAATCATACTTGAACATTTTTTTATAATGAAAGTTCGAAAAAATATACTTTTAGTACAAATCTATTTATATATATATGTGTTGTTAAAGCATTCACATCCCATCCCCTAAATTTATGTGAGGAGAGTATGTAAATTATAGGGTGAGGTTTTGAGTGGTTATGAGTGTAAATTATAGGGTGGTGAGAAAAATGTAGTGTTTTTTGTAAATTTGGGGAAACCTTTGGGGAACATTTTTTGTAAATGGATCGGTGCTATGAATTTTGGGCCCTTTCTATCATTAAACATAATTCTAATTTGTTATCATATATTTTTTTAAATAAGCTCAAGGGTTTCATAATGATTCTATAATTGGTTAATTCGGTTGTAATTGGACTTTCAGTTATATGCCTATACAAATAACCATATATTAATTTAATATATAGTGTGTGGGTATGTATCTTTAATGATTTGTTGTGTTTGTCATTTCAAATAAAAGGATCCAATTATAATAAAAAGTCAGGTAAGCGAGCAACAAGCTGCGCCGTCGCTCCTTTTGAATGTCAAAACCGATCCCACTGAAAACAAAATTATCGTTCTTCGATGTCGATGAGTTACTGTGCACGACCCGCTATATCTATTATGTATCTATTTAAAAATAAATTTACTAATGGAAAATAGATACTAGTGAGCGTGTGATAGAATCATCCATCTTCTTCTTTTTATTTTCTTTTCAAAAAAGGAAAATCGTTGCACATGTGCTCTTTCTTTACAAACAACATCTCGTTATCTTGGATATATAAAAAGTTAAAAATAAAAATACAAACTTTAGTCTACCATGAAACTCCTCTCTCTCTCTTTGATTTGATAATATGATAATAATTAAAAAATAAGCACACATTCTCTCACGTTAAGAAAATAAAAAATAATAATAAGATGCATATATTTAATTTAGTTTGTCTATGGGATCAAACCCAAATGATTTCGTCAAATCAAGTGCGCTTAACAACTTAACATTATCTTCTAATTATTATTATTATTAGGCCTTATTATTATAATCTATCTATATACCTTTCTGACACACTCACTCAGTTGCTTCAATTGTCTGTCGTTGAATATGAGTAGTTATTTCCATGGCATTTCCTTCCAAATTCCAAAACCCTAATTAGTATTATTATTATTATTATTATCATTGACTTGTTGTCTATATATATTCCAATTCCAATTCCAAGGTTGAATGATCGGCGTATGATCAGTGAGTGATGAATCAAATTCAAAGTCTTCCTTCTTTTTCTTCTCCCGACGAAGATGGCTCTGGTAACATGACCACCGCTCCACAGGTATTTCTTCATGTCCAGATATTACGTTCAATCTGTTTATTACTTACATACAATACATGTCATCATTCATCAATATATATATCTATGAGTATTCATGTAATGGATACTTTGATCATTCACCACATGATTTACTTATGTTAATATATCTTACTAAATAATAATTTGACCGTCTACTCGTAGTAATTAATCAACCAATTAATTGTTTGAACCAGTATTCACATGTCAGTAAATAATTATGGAAGGACCTAAGTTAACAAGTAGTCGGTCAACTTAATTGGTTTAGGATTAAATCTAGGGCTTCGCTAGATGCTTTTCAGTCTCTTTTAATCGATCATGCTATGTGGCTGAATAATTATGCTAAAATCAGTGTTTTACCATCTAATTGCAGTGATTTCTAATAAACCATTTATTGTTTGATGGATACACAAATCTAAGTAATGTTGCTGATGTGTAGATTAACTAACATGAACAGAGGAAATTCGTTCGATTAACTACATGAACGAACTTGATCAGAGCCCGTGCCCGTTCATGGCTGTTTGTGTTCGTGAATGTTTGTTCATTAAAGGTTTTTAGTGACTTTTCTAATCTTTATCATATATAAGCAAAATTAGTATTAACTGAAATACAAAACTATATATTAGTATTATGTGATTCAGTTATATGTAAAATTAAATTATGAATATGAATGTTAAAAGAAACACCAACTCAAACTTGGTAGGCAGACCGTACCGTTGACACCGACCATTTTCAGTTAGCTAAGTCAAATAAAACATTGTTTGTGTTTGCTCGTTTGTGTTAGTGAATCGTTCATGAACAAGTTCATTTCCTTAATGAACGAACATGAACAAGAAATTTTGTTTGGTTAGCTGTTCACTTGTCTGATAAAAGCTTTACAAACTAACATGAAAACGACCTTGTTCAGTTTGGTTGCATTCGTTAACAGCCCTATATATAACTAGATAAAAGTTACAAACTATAGTCAATATTGTTTCCAATCTGTTCTTATTTAATTAAGATGTGAATTTGAATTACAGAGTGCAGATCAAAGCCACCTAAGTGCAGATAGTGTTAATTCAATGGAACCGGTTATTGGAAGTTCACGCCACTGGCAAGACGTGTTCTGGCTAGGAATCTTTCTTTTGCATTTGATTTTAGTAGGTCTTGCACTTGGGGTACTCGGGCTTAATAGATTTAGGAAGAAAGATAGGCTTAACATAGATCAGTACACAAACAGAATTATTGGAAACCAAGTCGATTTAACAGAAGACTACTGGCCACTATATGCTATTGCAGCTGGAGTCGGGACTTTTCTCGGGTGGGCTTGGTTATTGTTACTCGGTTCACGGGCCAATCAAATGATGAAGATATCGGTTCATGTATTGACTACATATCTTGCAATTCTTAGTGTTTTGTGCTTTTGGGACAAACTGGTTTTCTGGGGTGTTACTTTTGCTGTCGGTTCTGGTTTGCAATTTTTGTATATCATATCAGTCATCGACAGGTTATAAGTCATATCCAACTTTAAAACATTTAGTTTATACTTTTTACATTTTTAATTCTTTTAGACTTTTGACTACTGCTTGACTTTTATTTAGACTTCCATTTACCATGCTGGTGCTGCAAAGAGCTGTAATGATGGTTTGGAAGCTTCCAGATGTTATGAGAATAGCATGTGTGTTCATGGTAGTCATGTGCCTATGGCTAGCTCTATGGTCTTTTGGTGCTGCCGGTGTGGTGGCTTCAAGTATTGGTGATGGTGGGCGATGGTGGCTTCTTGTGGTGAGGTGGCAACAATGGAAACTTTTGGTTTAACATTAACTGAAACATGCTTGGTCTCATGTGACGACATGTGCATATTGCGTGCAGGTATTTTCCGTGAGTTTGTTTTGGACGGGTGCGGTTCTCTGTAATACTGTTCATGTTATAGTGTCCGGTACAGTGTTTCTTGTGCTTATTCATGGCGGTCCCGAGGCAGCTTCAATGCCACGGGACCCGCTGCTTCATTCTTTACGCTATGCTGTAACTACTTCTTTTGGAAGCATTTGTTACGGCTCACTTTTCACTGCTGCTATTAGAACACTACGATGGGAGGTAAATAGTTATATACATTATTATTATTATTATTATTCACTTTTCATATTGAATAACATTAACAAGCAATATGATTCTAAGTTTAGATTGGTTATATGACCAGCTTAGGGGATTTAGGTCAAAGATTGGCAACAATGAATGTCTTTTATGCTGTGTGGATTTTGTGTTTCACCTAGTTGAAACGCTAGTTCGCTTCTTCAACAAATACGCCTATGTGCAGGTGCATAAAGATTATTCCATATTCATGTATTAAAGCATGCATCTTTTAGTAATTGTTAAGTTCTTAAATGTTTATTTGTTAGATTGCAGTTTATGGGAAAAGTTTTAATCACTCCGCCAGAGATGCGTGGGAATTATTCCAATCCACTGGTGTTGAAGCACTTATTGCATATGATTGTTCCGGTGCGGTTTTACTGATGGGAACACTTTTAGGTGGACTTATTACTGGAACTTGTGCTGTAATTTTGACCAAAATCAAACATGCTGACCGAGTGATCATGATGGGGTCCACATCGATTTTGTTGGGCATGGTCTTGGTAAGCAACAACCAACTATGGTGTTTCGTTTGTAAAGCATTATATGTTTTATGAAAACATTAAACATAAATAAACAACGTTTTTGTAGGTTGGATTAGCAATGGTAGTGGTTGAAAGTGCGGTGACATCAATATACATATGTTATGCAGAAGATCCGTTGTTGATACACAGGTGGGACCCGGATTTTTTTAACCAGATGTCAGAGACTTTACATGAACGCCTCCAGCACAGAAGTTCTCGAGGTACACAAGTCTTGAACCGAAATCGGCCTGTTGACCACATACGAGAAACAAGTTCTATATGATCGTTGACTCCCCTTTTCTAACTTTTATGCAAAATTGAGGTTGATTTTGTATCAATTAATGAATAATTTTAGTTTATGTTTACCCTGGTGTTTTTTTCTTTTATTTATAGATTTTGTAATTTATCCTTTTTCTTTCTTTCTTTCTTTTAGGCTTCGTTTCGTATTTTATTAGTTAAACACTTGAGCATATGTTTTGATAATTGATGTGTATATTTCTTTTTTCTGCTTATGCCTGTACTTTTTAAATGACTGTTTGGACCATTGCTTATGAACAATTGTTTGGGCTTTCTTTTATTGGGCCGGGGTAGTATAGCCCATTATTAACTTTGATTGAAAAGTAATGTTTTGGTGTATAGCGTGTAGAGAATTAAAAGCACGAGATCAGATCATGAATAAATGTGTTATTAAGAGGAAAAAAAAGGAAGAAATGAACGTCACAATCACATCATCTTTTGCCACTTTTCAGGCAGCCAGCCAACAGGTGGTTTTACTTTACCACCCTTGGCTTCTACGTAGTACGTACTTTTAAAAAGGGTAAGGTGTAGCCATTTAGCTACATTTATAATATTTTAACATTATGGTTTTTATCACAAGTGTATATCCAATACTGATTAATATATTCCCAAGTTTTTGACAACTCAGATATAGTTAATAATTATTAATAGACATAATTATACACATGATTTCTGAAGTTTAAGTAAAGTAACATTTAAGAAGCATGGATCTAACCTAGATAGGCTAGACCAATGGTTCCATAGGATACGAGTCGGATAACTACTAACATGACGGTATAAGTAAAGCTAAACGAGTCTGGTGACGAAAACCTGCAAAACATAACACCGTGAGCTCGTTACGGGAAGACAAGATGAGGGTCTTCCTGTAATAACCCTCCGGCTTGAGAATAAATATAGTTCTAGAGAGAGAATGTACTTTTAGTAATTGATGTAATATGTGAAGTATGAATGAATGCCTCATGATGATGGAGAGTGTATTTATACCCGGTGGTTAAGGGAAATATTATTGGTACAACTGTCCCCTTATAGAATATGCTCTTTGTAACAAACTGGACACGTGTCCACATATGATAGGACGAGACAACTGTCCATGTGCACGGTTATACAACCTTACCAGCTGTCTTTTTTAATTGGTTGCTACATCACGTGCCTTCCACGAATGAATCTTCGCGTAAATCTTCTATAAGGAAGTTGGTTACAACTGATTTGCTCATCACTCTCTAGTCATCTTTGCAAATGAGGGAAACACCCTGCGGATGACTTCAGAAGGAGTCCTGATCGGCCCGCAGATAACCTCTGGAGTTTTCCTTTGATTTCCCTCTAGCTTAAGTTATGCGGGTGATGGAAATGTTCTGCGGGTGGCTTCTAAGGAAGTCCTAGATGACCTGCAACCCTCCTTATATGGGTATTTGGATCTTTTCACTACCCTACCTTTATAAGTTCTCCCAGTCCATTGTTACTTCTGCGTGAAGTTTTACGCGGGTGAAATTTTGGACTTAAGATATTTTATCGGGATTTTGAATTTTTTGTGTGTGCTTTGTGGAGATATTTCTTTTTGAAGATAAACATGAAAAAGGACAATGTGACAGTCCTGCAGGCGCCGTATGCTGATGTGACGTCTGTGCCGGCAGTCAATTGTACCATACTGTACCTCCTTTTTCGCCTTTTCGGTTTTCCCGCATGACGTGGCGTATTCCTACTGGACCTTTTCTTTTCTCTCTCCAATGTTAGTGCACGGTTTTACGTCTCGAGTCTTTGTATCTATCGTTAATGTATTTGCCGTATTATTTATGTAATAAACTATTAAGTTATCTTTGTAGTTCGTTAAAGTATGGTCTAGTTCGCTAAGGATGTTTAGCGAACTAGATCTAAGTTATTATCCCTCCTGATTCGTTAAGGATGTTTAACGAATCAGGGGGTGATTCGTTAAGTTTATTTCGTTAAAGTGTATGTAACGAAGTGGACTCTAGTTCGTTATGGAATGTTAACGAACTAGATCCATCTTCTATTTATAGTGGCTTCAGTCTACTGTTAATTTAAGTTTTGAGATTACATTAACGAATTGCTGTCCAATTCTCTCTCAATCTTCATCTTCATATTAATATTATCATTCACATACATACAACTAATATATACATATATAACATATAATCAAGAGTAACAATGAACTAGATCTTGAGGTTAATTATTTATATACATATCAGATCTCTAATCTGTGTGTGTTAAGATTAACCACCAAGTCCAAACAAGTGGTATCAGAGCTTTCGGTGCTCTCGTTTACGCTTGATTTGATTGTTAATTGAGGTTATTAGAGTCATAATTGATATTTTTTGTGTTAAGTTTTGTTTCAGTTTGATTTTGGATCAAATTGAGGTTTAATTGGAGGAATTATGGATGGTTTGGATTAGATTTGAGTACGGTAAGGTATTGGGAAGTTGTTATGTACTTGAATTGAATTTTGGTGTGAATTGGAGTGTTTACTGGATTAGATCTGGTTAGCCAAAAACAGAGATTTGGTTTTGGTCCAATCGGATACGAATTGATTGTTTATTGATTACGAGATGAATTGTAGTGTATTCGTGATGTGGTTACGAGTAATTTGGTAGGTTAAGTGTGCGATTTGGTTGAGTGTTGGTTAAGTATTACGGATTTGTTCTCTGGGGTTGTGTTCTTGAGATTTCCATAAATCTGGAAAAATACGTTTGAAGGTTTGAATATTTGAAGATTCAAATCAATTCGTTAACCTTTAAGTTTGATTCGTTAACATTTAAGTCTGCTCCGTTAATCATTCAGCTTAATTCGTTAATATATTAAGCTCATTCGTTATGGGTATTGATTGATTCGTTAATCAATTCGATACAAGTTCTGATTCGTGTTCACTGATTTGTGTGACACGTGTCTCACCTCGTTAACTGTTTCATAACAACTTTTGCCACGTGGCATTTGTTGTCAGAAGTTTGTTACAACCATTGTAACAAACTATTTCGCTATAAGTTGATTCGTTATCAACTGTAGCTGATTCGTCATCTAATTCGCTAAGCCTTTCTCTTAGTGATTCGTTAAAGATAATTTTCTGATTCGCTAAGCTTATCCTTAGTGATTCGTTTAGCTAATTCGTTCGTTGACCATCTGATTCGTTGATCATCTGATTTGTTAACCATCTGATTCATTGACCATCTGATTCGTTGATCATCTGATTCGTTGACCATCTGATTCATTGATCATCTGATTTGTTGACCATCTGATTCGTTGATTTAATTCTGATTCATTACTTGATCAATCTTAACTTCGTTAAGTTGTGATTCGTTAATTACTGTTCACAGTTCGTTACTCTTACTGTTCACAGTTCGTTTATCTTACTTTCAATTTTATCCCTTAGAGTTTGAGATTTATCATTTGACAAACATGGCTGGTATGTATGCACTAGCTTCACAGAATATGTTAATGCAACAAATGTCACAACTTGATACTGAAATAGGTTCACATTCGAAATGTCTAAGGTTGATGAAATTTAGCGATTTTGCTAAATGGGAACCTCGTTTCCGTGCTCATTTGGGTTCTGTTCACCCTGATTGCTCATATTGCTTAGATGAGGTATATGTTGTTCCAATGATTGGAGATGACACTATTGGTTACACTCCTAAAGCTATTTCTCAATATTCACAAGAAGAAAAGAAAGCATTAGAGATTGAAACAAAGACTTATTCTACTCTTACTATGGCTTTACCCGAAAACATCTTTCACCAAGTGGGTAGCATAGAGATCTGTGCCTCCTTATTTCAACATATTCGTATGAGAAGTATGGGGAATACAGCTGAGAGTAAGAAGGTAATGCTTAAGTTTCAATTTCAAAACTTTAACTTGTTGAAAGGAGAAAAGTTGAGGAGATGACTACTAGGTTTAATCACTTGATTGCTGAGATGGATAAAATGAAATTGGAAACTTCTGAGGTTGACAAGATTGACACTATCAAGAATGCACTACCAAGTTCTTATTATACGTTTTTAATGGTTCTGAAAGAGAATAATTATTTCACGATCGAAGACTTGACTGCAACTGAATTCTTGCAAGAGATTGAAGCAAGAGAATATGATCTTAAATGTCAGAAGTCTTCCAAAGAAAGTCAAGATCATGCTTTCTATGGTGGTAGTATTCCTCTATGTTCAACTATTTCTCCAATCACTGCATTTATTACACAACATGCAAGTGAAAATGAAACAACCATCTATAATGATCCAAGAGCATATTTTTACAATGCTGGTAATTCTGGATCACCTGGTGTTTCTGTTGGGTCTGGAAATTCATCTACTACAAATCCATTTGCTCCACCACCTAGTGTAAACATGAAGGAAGCTGAACAAAATTTTGCTTTTCTGACAGCCTTCATGTCTTCATATGAAAATTTGGTGAGTAATAAGATAGCCTCAAGTGATCTAACTGATGAAGATTATGATCAGATTGATCCAGATGATTTAGAGATCATGGACTTGAAGTGGAACATGGCTATGATTGTTCGTAAGGTTAAGAGATTCATGCAAAGGACTGGTAAAGATCTTCCTACCTTGAACAATAAATTGGGATTTGACAAGTTAAAAGTGAAATGTTACAATTGTCAAGAGTTCGGGCATTTTGCAAATGAATGTGACAAGCCGAAAAAGGAGTATACTGGTCCTCGTGGTCAAAGTCAAAGTTCTTCTACACCATGAAGTAATGATGCTGAAAAGAAACTGTCTACTTCTGGGTCACAAGCAATGTTAGCTGATGGAAATGATTGGTCACAACGACTGCTTTGTAATGATAATCAAGCCAATTTGGCTATGTTTGGGCTAACTAACGACTTTCAAGATGCAAGTGGAAGTGAGGTATCCTCTGACAATGATTCTGAATTTGCATCTGACGACTCATGTGACAAGTCTCCACCTATTTTTGCTTGCATGGCTAAAATCAATGAGGTTAGTCATTCTATCTCTGCTACTTCATCTGTTAAAGTAACCTGTGTTGAATGTGAGACTAACAAACCTAAGTTAGAGGCTTTAAAGAATCATAATGATAATCTAGTGAGAGAAATTGCTTCACTAAAGGATACTTATCGACAATATCTTGAATCTCAAATGATATCTCGAGAAAAGATTGAAGCATTGTCGACAAGTAACCACGATCTCAAGGCTGAGTTATCTGTAAAAATGACAATTAATGACCAAAAGTTTCAAGAAATCTTGAAACATCGTTCAAAGATAACCGAGCTTGAGAATGAGGTTCTTGAGTTAAAGAACAAGTTGGGTAAATTTCGAAACTCTTCCTTTTTGCTAAACGAAATAATCAAAGTGTCTGGAAAGCAAAAAGATTCAAAGAAAGGTATAGGTTTTGTTGAAATTCCACCACCTTTTCACAATGATTATAAAGTAAATCCTTTTGCTAAAAGAGAAGAAGATGTGATTGGAAAGAACCTGTGATTTCAGAAAATGCTAAACCTGTTAAAACTAAAACTGTTAAAACTCAACTTGCACCTCAAAAACCTCACGTGAAAAGCAACAAAGTCTTTGTTGAGAATGTTGACAAAGTAATTATTGAGGATGGGTTTAAACCAGAGGTAATACACAAAAACAAGAACATTCCAAGTTCTAATCACATTCTTTGTGAACCTCATGAATTTGAGGAAGCTGTGTATGGTTCAAACAAGCCTCATGTGAAGAAGGAAGAACAAGTGAAAGTCAAACCTGTGAAGGCAAAGAAGTCAGAAAAAACGAAAATTTCTGATGAGGACTTGATGCGTTTCATCAATCCTCCTAGTTCTAAGCCATCTCCTGCTAGGGTTTTTAAGTTAAAGGGAATGAACACATTGTTCACTGAAAAAGATATCCCGATTAGTATCATTGAACCAGAACTAATTGAGAGCGTCTTTTACAATGAAACAGACAAGTTGAAAGAGTTGGAACGTCAATATGTTTGTGCCAAAACATCGAACTCATCAGACCCGTTAATTAAAGCAAAACAATTGTTAAAACATGCTAAAAGGGTTCAGTTTGTAAAATCTACTGGAACAGATACATTGAAAAGTTTTTCCAATTGTTCTAACCTTGACATTTATATGAAAAAGAAGTCTGTAACTTCGGATGATTTGGCCAAACGTTTCACTGAAAATGTAAGTTATCAACATTCTATTGCATATGTTTATGCCAAACCTCAACATGGTCATGTTGACATGCGAAGTTGCTTTTTGTGTGGTCAACAAGGTCATGTGGTGAGAAATTGTGGTTAACAGAAATCTCAGAATCTCCATTCTTTTGTAAAGGAACATTCAAAACCGGTTCCTGTGATAAAGGAGAGTTTAAAACGACCTATGTCGTGTGAGGATGATACACACATTATGTTTTCAAACATGAATCCTCGAAAGGTAGTTCATGTGAATGAAACCCATGGTCAAGTGAAACCAAAATTCATTCCAGCTGAGCCAATGTGTAAGAACACAAATTCAAACATTGTTCAAGCTGCTTATCTAAGACGAAAGTCTAAGAAGCCGGTAACTTATACTCAAGTGGCTGAACAACAGTTGAAATCTGTTCAAGATAATGATCAAAGAGAAACTCAAAAGGTGCCCAAGACTGAGGCCTGGGCTGCCTTTTTTAACTAATCACTTTTATTTTGTGTGTAGGGTACATCCAAGAACATAGACGGTGAAAACTGGATAATGGATAACAGATGTTCTCGTCATATCACTGGAAATCTAAACCTATTAACCAATGTGAGAAATATTCAAGGGGGTTATGTAGCGTTTGCTGGGAATTATGGGGGCATGATCACACAAGAAGGTGAAGTTTCAAATGGTCATATTACTTTTGAAAAGGTCAATTACTGTGACAAGGTGGACCATAATTTATTGAGTCGCAAATCTGCGATAAAAAGTACACTACGGTATTTACTGATAAAGATTGTCTTATCTTGAAACCGGGATATGTGATACTCGAGGACATGGTTTTCATGAGATCACCACGATCAAATGATATTTACGTCTTAAATATGTGTTCTAAAGTATCAACGTCTATCGAAACATGTTTTGTCTCCAAAGCAACCGAGAAGGACTCTATTCTATGGCATCGTAGAATGGGTCACATTCATGTTCGAAAGATGAATTATTTAATGGCTAATGACTTAGTTGAGGGTGTCTCGCTGAAGAAATTTAAGTTATCCGATCACTGCGTTGCATGCAAGAAGGGCAAGCAGAAGAAAAAGTCTCATCCTTGTAAGTTATTGAATTCCATTGATACTCCTCTTGAACGACTTCATATGGATCTCTTTGGCCCGGTGAATCGTGCGAGTATCTCTGGGGATTGGTATTGTCTTGTTGTCACTGATGATTATTCAAGATATTCATGGGTGTTATTTATGAACTCGAAAGATCAAACGCCCGTTTTGGTCCAAAACCTTATCACTAAGATCGAATCACTATACAAACACAAAGGTGAGGAGAATTCGAAGTGATAATGGTATTGAATTCAAGAACACCGTATTGGATTTCTTTTGAATTCAAAAAGGAATTCATCGAGAATACAGTGCACCCTATGTACCACAACAAAACGGTGTTGCTGAACAAAAGAATAGAACTTTGATTGAAGCTGCAAGAACTATGCTTGCTGATTCTAAGCTTCCCGTCCAATTCTGGAATGAGGCGGTGAATACAGCTTGCTATACGCTTAATCGGGTTTTAACTGTTAAACGACTCAAGAAGACAAGTTACGAGCTTTTAAACAATTGAAAGCCTAACTTAAAGTATTTGGAACCTTTTGGGTGTCCTTGTACAATGTTGAAGAAGGATACAGGTAAATTTGAAGAAAAAGCTATCGAAGGGTATTTCTTGGGATATGTGTCTCCAAGGAAACGAGTATTTAATTTCACTTCTGGTTGTGTTGAGGAATGATATCATGTGGACTGTCAAAAGTACACCACTCCTCCTCAAGGGAAAGGTCCCAACTGGATGTTTGACTATGATGGCTTATTTAATTCATTTACTCCATCAACTGAGAACATAGATGAAGACTTGGTTCGAGCATACTTTGAAGATCATTTGGCCATTCCAAGATTTTCAAGTTCTAATGATGTTGAAGCTCCAACTCCTGCTCCAACTGAAGATCAATGTGATGATAATCAGGTTGATAATGTATCTACTTCTTCAATAGATGATAATCAAGTTGTTGATCCGGTTATTGAACTCATCACCTGAACTTGGTGAACATTACACTAAATTATTTGATAATGTTGTTGTTCCAGAAAAACCTACTCTTCGGATTCATGGATATCATCCACAGGAATATATCATTGGAGAACTTGATGTGGGTGTACAAACACGTCATTAAGTTGCTTCGTCAAGTGAGAATAACATATTGTGTGCATATGCTGATTTACATTCATCAGGAATTGTAAATCTTTCAAAATTCACTTGCTTTCTATCTCAAGTAGAACCAACAACGGCTCGTCAAGCACTTGAAGATCCTTCTTGGGTAGAAGCTATGCAAGAAGAATTACAGCAATTTGCACGTTTGGGTGTTTGGGATTTAATCGACAAACCTGCTAGAGTCAAGAAAGCTATTCCGACTAAGTGGGTATTTAAGTGTAAGAAAGAAGATCGAGGTGTGATCGTAAGAAACAAGGCAGGTTTAGTGGTGCAAGGTTTTCATCTGCAAGAGGGTATTGATTACACTGAAGTATATGCTCCAGTTGCAAGATTAGAGTCGAGTCGAATCTTTCTTGCATATGCTGCTTATAAGAATATCAAGGTCTATCAAATGGATGTTAAAAGTGCTTTTCTCAATGGTGAACTACACGAGGAAGTGTTTGTTTTACAGCCTCCTGGCTTTGAAGATCCTGATTATCCGGACCGAGTTTACCGATTAAACAAGGCCCTGTATGGTCTACGTCAAGCCCCGAGAGCTTGGTATGGCACGCTCGCCGACCATCTGACTGATAATGGCTTCAAGAGAGGGACTGTCGACTTCACTTTATTTCATAAGACTGTTGGTGATGATCTTCTCCTAGTTCATATTTATGTCGACAACATTATATTTGGGTCTACAAACGACACGTTATGTAAGGAGTTCGAGAAGTCCATGCAAACGAAGTTCGAGATGAGCTCGATGGGAGAGATGAATTTCTTTTTAGGGTTGCAATTTCACTAGTCTGCAAAAGGAATCTTCATTCATCGGACTAAGTATGTGAACGATGTCTTGAGCCGATTCAAGATATTTTCCAGAAAAATTCCTTCAACTACTCTCCCCGTGGGTCATAATTTATCACCGGATGAATTGAAGGATCCCGTTGATCCTACCCTTTATCGTGCCATGATCGGTTCTTTAATGTATCTAACGGCTTCTCGCCCCGACATTATGTTTGATGTTTGTCTTTGTGCTAGGTTTCAAGCAAGTCCCCGAGTGACTCACCTAGCTGCGGTTAAGCGAATTCTTCAGTATCTGAGGGGAAATCCAGACATCGGGTTGTGGTACCCCAAGGACGATAACTTTGAGCTTACTGCCTTTTCAGACTTGGACTATGGAGCTTGCAAGATCAACTCCAAATCAACCACGGCAGGGTGTCAGATTTTAGGAAACCGGCTTGTTTCCTGGCAGTGTAAGAAGCAGACAACGGTCTCCACTTCAACCACCGAAGCTGAATATGTTGCAGCCTCGAGTTGCTGTTCCCAGGTTATGTGGATACAACAACATCTTCGCGACTACGGTTTGAAGTTTCTTACTACTCCTATTTTGATTGATAACTCTGCTGCAATATCTATCACAAAGAATCCCATACAACATTCTAAAACTAAACATATCGAAATTCGATATCATTTTATACGGGATTGCTTTGAGAAGAAGTTAATTGACTTTGAGAAAGTACATACTGATTTTCAGAAAGCCGATCTATTTACCAAAGCCTTTGATAAAACGCGTTTTCATTTGCTTGGTTTAAATGGATTGAAGACTCTCGCTGATATCCTGAAACAAGGATGACTATCTTTATTTTCTGTTAATTTTTATTTTAAAATTTATTTTGGTTTTAGGTTTTAGGGGGTGAAAATTTAGAAAATACAAAAATATTGTGCTTTTCGTTTGTATAGATAAAACCCAAAAACATTAAAAATTTCAAAATCCAAAAACATTAGAAAATCCTGAAAAATCAAAAATATTTTGTGATTTCTTTTCTTTACTGTTTTATCTTAAAATATTTTGAAAATCCAAAAACATTTGAAAACTTTGAAAAGTCAAAAAGATTGTGTTTTTCAGTCTGTACAGAAAAATCCGAAAATTCAAAAAGATTGTGAAGTTTATTTTGTTTATATGAAAAGTGAAAAAGACAAAAAGATTGTGTTTTTAATGTATGTATAGAGAAAAACCAAAAAGATTTTTGCATACGTTCGCTGAAAAATATGTCAATTACCCAAATTTGAAGGACATGTACTTGTATATGTTTGGTCCTGACATTTACTTGTAAATGATCGGGTTAGCCTTTCACCTGATAATGGCAAGTAGTTGGGGTGTTCGTTATGCGTTTTAGATTATTTTCTTACTGAAAATTATGTCGGTTAGTTAAGTTTGTGAAGCATGCTTGCATGTTTTGGTCCTATTATTCACTTGTGATTTGATAGGTTAGCCATTTATCTATAGACTTAAGTTAACTGGGGCGATTAAATTTATCTTTATTTCATTTTATGCTCCTCAAAATTTTGAGTTTTTGAAGCAAAAAGAGAAAATGATAGTACATTAATTGTTTTGACCCCAAATCCAGCAAGAAATAAGCTTAAAAGACTGTGTGCTTTATTGCATTGGTGCATTGATAGGTCTTAAGACAAACAAGTAGGGTAAAGTATGTGATATAAACATAAAGAAATGCCAAATTGAAAGAGGTGTTAGTCTCTAGCAAAGTCTCGGTAAGGATGGCAGAAATGTAATAACCTGTCATACTCAAGCCTTATACTTGTTTGATCACCCAAAAATAAAATAAAGCAAATAACAAGCATTGAGATTCTGGACACTGTGAGTCTTTTTGCGGCTTAATCATCTGGGTATTCATATGCATGAATATTTCATTCTCTTTTAAAGCAAACCCAAAGTCATTAAACTTGATCACCGCTGTACTTCGTATAAATCCAAATTATTGACTTGATCAAAATCCGTTGTTAGTCATACTTTGTTCCTCCCTTGCGCGCGTCTCAATACCATTAAGAAACGGACCCCAGGGGATACAATGTATGTAAGCCGACAGATGGACTCGCGCATATTCACTCATAGTAAAGGAAACTCAATGCATTTCTCATAAATCTTTATAAAATTCAAATTTTGATCAGCAATATAATGGTTTAAGTCAAGTTAGGGTGATATGGCAAAAATCAAATTAAGCTTGAATCGAGATTATAGGCTGATAGTTTCTGATATTCTGTGCTTTAATTGAACCATTAATCATATCACAAAATCACTTGAAAGTTTGTTATTAGATTTAAGTGGACAACAATACCAATGACCGACTTAACACCAGTCACAATATCGCTAAAATATAAAGCTGTGATGGAAGGGAAATTTGCTCAATATGATTCTCTGCTCAAACTCGACAAAAATCCAAAAATATGTACTGCATTTGAAAAATCATACAAAAACACAAAAAGATTTTCCTGTTTTTACATTTTAAGTTTTCGGATAATTTTCTGGTATATATTTCTTTTTCTAACAAAATTTCAAAAATATCAAAAAGATTTTATTTTCAGTTTACATATTATTTAAGTATTTTATTTTACCTTAATCGATGCATCAAGAGCAGCTCCTGCATTAAGATTTGTTATTTATTTTTAAGTTATCAGTTTCAAAACGTGAAACGGCTTTAGGTATTTGATTATCGAGGTATGGGATCCGGTAATTCTTCTAATTTAAATGAGTTATTTAATAAATTCTTTTATTTATTAATTTTATTTTAATTCATATTTTTATATTTATTTATTTAAAATTAAATAAAGCATAATTCGTTAATTATGAATAACGAATTAGGTTATTCTAACGAACTACATCCTAGTTCGTTACTCTAATTCGCTTCCGCACTCTTTAGCGAAAAACACCCAATTCGTTATGAATATTTAACGAACTAGCCACGAATTAAACCTACTTCGTTATGACACGTGTTTAATAAATTTAACGAATCAGGTGATTCGTTAGTTAAAAATTCAAACGGATCATCTGATTCGTTACCTTGGAAAGCGTTTCATGTTAGACTATATAGGGAAATGTGAAGGTGGTTCGTCACACTATTCACCTTCATCTTCCTTACTTGCAAAGTTACTCTGCTCAAAATTTTCAGAATATTTGATTTTCATTTTTCTGTGTTTTGCTCATATATTAGTGCTCGTAAGGTAATACTGATCACAACGTAATCATTTTCGTCAAATCTTATAAGGGTTTGATGGGTTAATTATAAGGTTCTGTTATCGGATGTTTGAGGTTTCTTTGAACTTTAATGTATAAGTTGTAATGGACCATGAATCTGTTACCATAATCATCGGACTCGGCTTCCGAGATCCATAGTGATCTTTGATCATGTTTCAATTATTGTATGATGGGATAATTTGTTAATGTTTATTATCGGGTTTTGACGCTTCGTTCAAACCCTAACTTACTTAATCTATTCCATGTTGTGAAACCTCAAATCAGTACCATTTGGGTCGCTGTGGATTTCCGAGACCTTTATCGTCGTTTGTTTGGCTACTCATCAATAATTATGGAGTAATCGATTTCCGATTTGCAATTTTGACTTTCAGTGTTCTTGTCAATTTTGACCTTGATCAAGAAAGTTAAAGATTAAGTCATTGTTTGGCCATTCGTTATACTTAGCGAATTGGAACTCATTCGTGTCCAATTCGTTAAGTAAATCACACGATCTAGAATAGCGAATCATTTAATTAACGAATCAGATGTGTATTCGTTAAATTCTAACGAATTAGTTGATTAATTATAACGAACTAGTTCTTAATTCGTCATCTTTCAATAGTAATTCGCTATTTCTTATTCGTTAATAATTTACTTGATAGAGAATTAGCTGATACGTTATAAACTTTGTAACGAATTAGACTAATTCTTTAACGAATGACATGGTTTTTTAATTTAAAATTATTAAATTAAACTATAACATTTTTACTTATTTATGATATTATTATATAAGTATTATTATTTATAATTCTAACTATTCTTCGGGTTTATTTATACAGTTAAATGGCTGATAACGTAGCTCAAGATCCGCCTGTTGATGCACCACAAGATCAACAAGCTCAGGTTGTCCCCTTTCTTCCATTTGATACACGACACAATGTTTGTGCATTCATTGACACAAACTTTCCTGATGAGGATGTCTTTGGTGATATGATGGCATTTATACGCCATTCTCGTATCTATTACGCTGTTACTGCCAATCCGGATATTCGGTTAAGCATTGTTCGTCAATTCTGGAACACTGCTCAATATGTGGAAGCTGAAGACCATATTACTACTGAGGTTGACAACAAACCAGTTGTCGTATCTGTTGAAACTGTTCGAAGAGTATTACGATTCGATGACACCATTGATGATCCAAGCGAATACCACAAGGATCTGATCCGAGGACTGTTTGGACGATTGTTTTATGATAATAGGCTTACTATGTCTATGTATAACAAGGCATACTTGTGTCCCCAATACAAGTATTTACTTCATGTTCTTATTCACTGCCTTGGTGGACGAAAGGCTGGTTTTGATGAATGCCGCATTATGCTACAATCGGCATTTGTTGCACTTGTTTTGAACAAGCGTTACAATTTTTCTGAAATGATTTTCGATCATCTGAAAGAAATTTGTATTCCCGGAAAACGACGCGTGAAGTTTTTGATGTATCCTCGCTTCGTTCAACTGTTTGTTAACGATGCTATCAGGGATTTGGTGCTCGACCTGAATGATATGAACGATAATTTTATCCTGGACAACATGAAGGCAGTCACCATGAGAAGAATGAAACTATACCGTCAAACTCCTCCTCCCATATTTAAAAGATTGATTGGTCATCCAGCAAATCCTGATTATGTATGTCCTGACAATGATCGCTGGATCCATGATGATTCGGATTCAGAGCGTGAGGAGGGACCAGGTGGGAACGAGGAAAATGATGGTGATGATGATGCAGGTGGTAATGGTGGTAATGGTGGTAATGTTGGTGATAGTGATGTTGCGATCCTTGAACAACAAGCTGCAGTTGAAGCAGCTTTAGCAGCTACAATTGCTGCTCAACGCAAGAGGAAGGGTAAAGAGATAGCCTCTGAAGGCTCTTCTAAGCGTCGAGTGTCGGCTGGAGCTGGCATCTTGTTTGGAGTTCAACCTCCAAGGTCGTCCACTCCTCAACGCCCGGCGGTGCCGCTCACTACTAGCACCCTAGAGCTTACATTGACGACTACGCTTATGTCAGATCCACAGCTTGGTATGATTCCTCACTCAGTATTATCTACTATACCAAGGCCGACGACTGCTACTTCGGTTGTTCCTCCTACACCAACAATGATGCCTCCACCAGATATTTCATTTATGAGGCTTTGTCGTCCTATGGGTCCAATTCAGCCAGTTCCTCCTTCTTTTGCTGCATCACCTCACGATCAGCAGATGAGCATGGTTTTGAGTCTCCTACATTTGTATGAAAATCAAATGTCTGCGGATTGTATGAATCAGGAACGAATGATGGAGAACAAGAGGAAGCTGCTCAGCTATGTTTCTTTCTGTCAAAAAGAAACGAAGGCCCTTCGTGAGATTGTTGAGTCTCAGGGAGTGAAAATTAAAGAACAAGAGGAGCTTATTTTTCAACTTACATGAAAAGATGATGCGTTGAAAAAGCTCAAGAATGATGATGAGCATCCGGATGAGTCTGGTGCTGGTGGTGAGACTAAACAAACTCATGACCCAGCCTCTGGTGCAGGTACGAGTTCTGTTGATGATTCAGGCAAACAAGTTATGATTTATCATGATTATTCGGCCGCCAAACTGATTGAGATGATCGAGGCCAATACATTTATTTTTATTTATGGCGAGGGGGTGATTAGAAGCATGGTTAATGCTGATGAGATAGCTGTTGGGCAGTTTGTTGAGAAGTCACTGACACGAGAGAAGATTGCTATCTTGCTTGTTCTGAATGAAGACGAATTAACCATGTTAGAGGCCGAGGAGGACATTGAGGTAATTAATGATGATGAGATCGTAAATGATCCAAATATTGAGATAAGTACGGGTTTTATTTATGAGAATGAGGAGGTTGAGGTTGAGGATGTGACTGTTGAGGAATACCCTGATCTGTTTCAACATACCAATGTTGATCAGGGTGCTCCTATATTTAATGAAGAAATTGTCAAAGAAGCAGAAGATCATCTTGAGAAGACGTCTAAAGGAAAGAAGGTCATTGATACAAGATTTGACTCGCTTGAAAACACAACAGATGATGATATTCTAAGATGGTTCAGATATAAGAAAGCTAGTAAGATCATCGAGGCATTTCGGTATATGGATCAGGAACAGAAAGATGAAGCTGTTGCTCGGGCTAAAGCCAATCAGATGACGTCATTCAAGACTGTGTTAAAGGTTCAAGGTGATATTATCTTTTGGCTATTTGATTCTGAGTTAAAAGTGTGTATTGTTAAATGGGAGAAATGGGTCCAATATTATGAGAAGATAACTGATGTTCTCTCATTACCAAGGTGGGACGTTCGGACCCTTGCATGTCGTCCATTTATCAACCGCGGGGGAAATTGATTAGCATATTGGTTTCATAAACATCTGTTATTCGAGGTCAACCATGGGTTTAAGTTTCTTAAGCCACAGGATCCTATTCGTAAGCGTATTAATGAGATTGACCCGAGGACTGGCTGGAGAAAACTGGTTCTTAAAGCAAAGCCGCCGAAGACTATGAAGTGTGTGCCGGTGAAGCCGATGAATCAACACATATATATATCTTTCAACCGCTGGTACTACGACAATCGTACTGGAGAGGCCGTCATTGTCTTGGGTAAAGGGTTAAAGGCCGAGCTAATCAAGATCATCAATCCGATGTGGCTTGTTAACTTAACTGAGACCGACAACGACGTGCTACACAATAATAAGATATTGATCGAGCGCAATGAAGACTATGATCTGGCTATGCAGTTCCAATGCGTCGTGCTTGTATGTTATGAGAACGGGATTCATAGTTGTAGAGATTGGCAGTCCAAGCGTTTCAAATAAAGTAAAGTCAAAGAACTCAAGACGAGGGGGTGTCTGTTAGTGCATGGTTTTGCGTCTCGAGTCTTTGTATCTATCGTTAATGTATTTGCCGTTTTATTTATGTAATAAACTATTAAGTTATCTTTGTAGTTCGTTAAAGTATTGTCTAGTTCGCTAAGGATGTTTAGCAAACTAGATCTAAGTTATTATCCCTCCTGTTTCATTAAGGATGTTTAAAGAATCAGGAGGTGATTTGTTAAGTTTATTTCGTTAAAGTGTATGTAACGAAGTGGACTCTAGTTCGTTATGGAATGTTAACGAACTAGATCTGTCTTCTATATATAGTGGCTTCAGTCCACTGTTAATTTAAGTTTTAAGATTACATTAACGAATTGCTGTCCAATTCTCTCTCAATCTTCATCTTCATATTAATATTATCATTCACATACATACAACTAATATATACATATATAACATATAATCAAGAGTAACAATGAACTAGATCCTGAGGTTAATTATTTATATACATATAAGATCTGTAATCTGTGTGTGTTAAGATTAACCACCGAGTTCAAACAGTAACCTTCCCATCGCATTAACTGCGATAGGTATAAATAGGACTCTTGGGTTCTTTGTGAATCTTTTATCTACTTTGTATCTTCATCAACTTCTTTATTTCTCTCAAGACATAAATCATTCTCCACTATTCACCATTGCTCGCTGCTTTCCATTATCGTCCGAAATAATGGCCGGTGACAAGAGGGACTCGTCCACACCAAAAGTAGAATCGATCAAGATAAGTTGGAAACAATCAGAGTTTGAGAAACTCGTTAATCGAATAGTGCCGGAATGGGAACTAGAGTTCCCGGCTGCCGGATCTACCGCTGATAAGCCTCAAGCCGGCAAAATGGTCGTGTATGTTGAGTTCTTCACCTCTGGGAATCTTCGGTTTCCGATAACCAAGTTCCTGGGCAACGTCATAACAAGCCACGGGAGACATCTTTCACAGATCCATCCTTTTGGTTTAATGCGAATTCGTCATTTTGAATTCGTTTGTAGGGCGAACAACATCGTGCCCAAAGTGGATAAATTATATGTCTTCTACAAGATGCACGGTCGTGGTGGGTGGTTCAACTGTGCCACCATGGCCAAGAGAGTCATAGGAACTGAGTCTCCACACAGTGCCTATGAATGGAGAACCAAGTTTTTCTGGATACGGGAGGACGTGGTTCCGATAACAATGGTTCACCGTCCTCCTAACGAGAAGCGTGCTTATATGAAGATTGCCACTTTTGAGGCCCAGGCTTGATTCAACACGCTGATCCAAACGCCCACGCCCATGCGGGCGATTGTTAAGAAAACCCTCGTTTGGGCTGGTATGAGTCGCTTATGGCCATATCCTGAGTTGGACCTTTTTTCCAAAATGCGAACGAAAGTAAGTTCGATTTATTTTTTTTGTTTTTACTTATTCATCGTTGTTGACTAATCTTTGTATTTTCCTAGGTGAGGGGCCAATTTTGAACACCTTACTTGACAAGATGGTGGGGTTTGTGCAAAGGCGTCCACGCGATCGAAAAGCCCTACAATTCCTTGACAAGACGCATGACCACTTTCTATTCCCCAAGACTTTGCATTTTGAGCCCGTGGTGTCAGAAGCGATCTTCTAGATAGGTGTGTTTTCTTTTAACCCGCGTCCTTTGAATGCCATAACTTCAAATGGGGTGATTGTGATACTGTCCTCAAGTGACGAATCATCACCCCGTGAAGAGCATCATTTTGATGAATCTCCTGAAACGTTGGCTGTTATGCGTGCTTTGGCAGATCTTGAACGCAAGAGGAAGCACCGTTCCTCTAAATCGGGCGAGGCGGATGACAGCCACGCCGATACTGAGGAGGAAAATGTGAAATAGAAGCAGTCAGTGGGCCCTAAGAAGTCAAAGAAGGTCAGTCTTGCGTACCGGGTCAAAGAAGTGGCCCTACGATCAACTCCAAGTAAGTTATTGTATCCTAAAGCTTCAGCAACTATCTCTTTTATATCTCTAAATTTGACATATTCTTTACTATCCGCAGAGACAACAGTTACACCTGATCAAGGTGTAAGAATCCAAGACCCTCCATCCCCTCCTCAAACGGTTATTATTTCTGATGACATTCCCGGATCCAAGGGAAAGGACCCAATACAAGATATTGAGGGTCCGAAGACAAAAGAGTCCTCGCAGAACTCCCTGCATTCTCCTCCGCATTCACCTCCTCATTTTTCACATTACTCACCACTGCACCAATCAAGTGGTGGAGGTACATCCCACTCCCAACAATCTCATAATAAGAAGGTTCCATCGTCCTTCTGATGCCTATTATTATGGGATGGCCAATCCCGGCGAAGACAACCACTTGCACACACCATGCTGGACCTTAGTCCAAGGGTCGTGTTTTACCAACGCGGAAGTATGTGCTGAGTTTCTCAGTCATGGAATTCCGCTAACGGAACGTGCATTTCATCGTGGTTGCTCACGCCATGATCTTGCCCGCAGTTTCAACTTTATCATGGCCAACACTGTGGTTAGCGAGCAAGAAATATGTAGGGAATGGCTCTCCATGGGGGAGAAATGGGGCGAGATGTCCAGGCAGGCGGAGGAGGCCAAGAAGGTTGCTGAAGACCAGCGTTTGTAAGCTAACACTATAAAGTGGAAGCTAAAGGACGATGAGATCGTCCTTCGAACAGAAAAGGATCGTCAAGCCGTCGCGGCTCGTTCGTGGGAAGAGGCATGTAAGAAACAAAATGTCATTCTTTCTACCGCCCGTGATGAGACCAAGCACAAGGAAGCTGATCTGGCTAAATCCTTGGAGGTCAATGCTGCCTTGGAGAGTCAGGTTACCAGCCAAGGTAATCAGATTCAATCATATGAAGAAGAGGCCAGGTTGCTGAAGGAACACGCGGAGGAGATGGGAAAGCGAGCTGAAGAGCTGAAAGCCGACAATGTCAAGCTTGCGGAGGGGTACAAGGAATTGGAGAGGAAAGACAAACGGTCCGAGGAGGAATAACAATGGTTGATGTCTGAAGATCTTTCCCAGGTTTGATACCTTCCTCCTTAAAATTCTCTTTCTTACTATTGTTAAAGGTATTTACTATTATTTTTATCATTTGATAGGTGATTGACCATATCAAAGATGGGCAAGAGTTGGGTGATTGTCTTGCTGTATTACTCAACATTTCTTCTCAGACTGGCCGTAAGGTCGGTTTTGAGGAAGGTATTGAGTATACGAAATCCCAACGCCCAGTTGAAGAACATCTACTACATGACCGCAATGTAGGATGAGAATACAACCGGAGGATGAAAGAATTTGACAATCTAACATTTTCTCTCCAAGATGTAATCTCTGAATTCGCCGCGGACGCCAATGGTGTGCAAATGCTTAAGGAATATTTAGGCGACGCATCAGACGACCAACCACCAACTACTCTTACTCTCCAATTCCAAAAACTTCTCAAGCCCAGGACCAAGATGGACCTCGTACTCAAGACCAAGTTGAATAGGATTTTATATTTTAATAACTTAGGAGTCTTTTGTACATGCAACTCCTGTAATCCTCTTTTGACATATATATGAAGCAATTTCCTTTACACTTTTTTTTATTACTATATATATAAGTGTTGTTTAGGACCTTCATAGATGTCAATAAAGTGTTGCTTAATCCATACGATGACACACATGTCTCTTTTGGTCCATAAGCCAAGTATAAGTTTAATGATACACGAGTCACTTTTAATAATTAGTTCAGGTATATGAGTTTAATGACATACGGGTCACTTCTGGCACGTAGGCCAGGTATAAAAGTTTAATGACACGCAGGTCACTTCTGGAAAGCAGGTCAGGTATAAAAGTTTAATGACTCGTGGGTCACATCTGACACTCAGGCCATGTATAAGTTTAATGACACGCGGGTCACTTCTGGTACGCATGCCATGTATAAAAGTTTAATGACACGTGGGTCACTTCTAGCGCGCATGCCAGGTATAATAGTAATTTGTATGCAAAACATATCGCGAGTAAACAATTTCTTAACAAGAAATGGCATGCAAGCCCGTTTACAAGAAAATATTTAGCATGACGTGATACGCATATCATTTTCAACTAACAATGGCACGCAGGCCAAAAATAAAAATAGAAATGTCAATCTATCAAAACAATGTGTGTACCCTTCATATGTAGCATTTTTTTAACTGGGCAACATTCCATGTTTTTGGAATCTCGGTTCCATCCAGCTTTTCCAACTTGTAAGCACCCTTATTTAAAACTACTTTAACTCGATATGCTCCTTCCCAAGTTGGAGCCAATTTGCCCAAAGGCTCTTGTCCCACGCATGCCAGGTATAATAGTAAATTGGATGCAAAACATATTGTGAGTAAACAATTTCTTAACAAGAAATGGCACGAAAGCCCGTTTACAAGATAATATTTAGCATGACGTGATACGCATATCATTTTCAATTAACAATGGCACGCAAGCCAAAAATAAAAATAGAAGTGTCAATTTGTCAAAACAATGTGTGTACCCTTCATATGTAGAATTTTCTTAATTGGGCAACATTCCATGTTCTTGGAATCTCGGTTCCATCCAGCTTTTCCAACTTGTAAGCACCCTTATTTAAAACTTCATTAACTCGATATGGTCCTTCCCAAGTTGGAGACAATTTGCCCAAAGGATCTTGTCCCGACACCTCATTGTCGCGGAAGACAAAATCTCCCACATGGAACTTGCAAATTTGATCTCTTGAATCGTAATACTTTTGAAGCTAGCGGTTATAATTATGTTCTTGAATGAGTTACACGTCGCCCTTCAAGAAGATTAAGATTCAGCCGCAGTTCTTCTTCATTGTTGATGACATATAACATTCTTGGGGATAGAATTCCGATCTTCGCTGAAATCATGGACTCAGTACCGTATGTCAAACTGAACGGTGTTTCTGAGTTGCTTTCCTTCTTTTGGGTTCAGAAGGCCCATAGCACATGAGGTAGTTCATCAACCCACCCAGTTTGCTTGGTTCCAAGTCTTGACTTCATCCCGTCTTTAATATTTCTGTTTGCTCTCTCAACTTGGCCCTTGGCCTACGGGTGATCCACTAACGCGAATACTTGGTTTATTTGCAACTCTTTCAGCCATGCTTGCAACCCGCCATCCGTAACTTAAGTCGCATTATCACTTACCAATGTTTGCGGAAGGCCAAAGCGGCAGATAATAAATTCCCATAAGAATTATTTCACGCTTGCAACTGTGATTGAAGCAACTAGCTTAGCTTCAACCCACTTGGTAAAATAATCAATTGCCACGATTAAAAATTTAACGCGTCTCGGGACTTTTGAGAATGGTCCCATGATATCATATCATTGCCCATTTCTAGAACGGCCATGTGGATGATACCATCACCAATTCATTTTTTGGCCTCAAGGTATTAGGTGTGTGTCGTTGGCATGAATCACATAATCTAATCTCAGCCACGGCGTCAACGTGCATCCTAGGCCATTAATATCCCGTGTTCATCAATTAGCCACCACCATTCTGGGGCCTGCGTGTAAGCCACATATTCCTTCGTGAACTTCTCTTATCAAATAATTGGCATCTTCTACATCAACGCATCTGAGGAGTGTTCACAAGAATGATCTACGATAAAGTACCCCATCTTGCAATTGATAGCTCAATGACTTATGTCGAGTTTTCTGGGCCGCTGACTTTCTTTCCGAGAGCGTCCCAGATGATAGGTATGCAACAAATGGAGTCATCCATGATTCGACACCCATCTGTATGACTATCTCCTGGTGTTGCGGGATTGAAGGGCGATCTAAAGCTTCAATGTGGATGTATTTTGAAAAGTGTTTAAAATTAGTGGAAGACAGCTTACTCAATGCGTCAGAAGATTTGTTCTCACTTCTTTTAATGTGAATGACTTTGCAAGATGCAAACTGAAGTATGAGTTCTTTTTCCTGAGACAAGTATGATTCCACAACTTCATTTTTAGCTTCATACGATCTGTTAGTCTGTCCCGCAATTAACATTGAATCAACGCGCGATTCCAAATTTTGAACACCAAGTTTCTTGACAATCTGCAATCCTACCAGGAAGGCTTCATATTCTGCTTTGTTATTTGTACTCTTGAAAGATAACTTGATAACATAGGTAAACTCGTGACCCTCTGGGTAAACCAACCGAAGACCTGCTCCAGAACCTTCGCCACTTGGTGCACCATCCGTGAACAATGACCACACCTAGTCCTGTTCCGGTGGTTTAGGAGTTTGTTGTTCAATTAAACACTCTTCCTCTTTATTCTGCGGGAACTCTGATGCGTGCATGCGGTGTGGTAAAATATATTGATGATTGGAGATTTAACTTTGCACAAGATCATGTTTTAAATTTATAAAAGTGATTTATACTAAAACTAAACACACACAAAATACACAAGTATACCTGTCATATCTGTAGAATAGTATTGGTGAGAACCAAGTATCGATCCGTGGACACAAATGTTTCCAATAATGAATCTTCGTTTTAATGTAATCAGAGAGTTTTAATCATTTTGGGTTGATTTTCAGACTTTTTATAAAATATAAATACTTATAAATAATGTATAGGTGACAAGAAGAGAAATTCTAAATGAGCAATTCAATTATATGAAGGTTACCATCTAAGATCAAGAATCCACTTCATTTTTCCTTGATGATTATCAATTAAACATGTGATAAACTTGTCATTATAATATATGATAGAATAGTCCCTCATTTCTAAGTGAATATATTCTATGACATAAAAGAAAGTAGCATGCGTATATTCAAGTCCATCCTATGCTTAATATCATGCTACCAGAGAATGTCAATTTAAGTAGACAAGCAGTTCGGTAAAGTAGAACGATTAGGATTGACTTCGATTTCTCAAATACCATTCCAAACAACTTCGAGTGGTTGTAGTTAACTCACGCAACCTCCCCTTGGTTGATTAGATTAGGTTATAGTTACACATTCCATTAACATATGATTTCTTTAACTAGCATAATAACCTAAGCAATCGTGTTAACAATGTTATTTATAGAATTATCAAAACTAGAGAAATAGATCATAACCTATATCTCATCATTTCTAAGTACAACATAAGGATCCATGTTTTATCTCAAATAAGTTACTAAAGTATTTATTATACCATTTCAAGTCTCCAAGAACATGAGTGACCATGAATGATTTGTAGTCATCAACCTTGATGTATTGAGTTAAAGTGATAAAACATTTCTTCATCAATGAATAATTGCAAAATGACCATGTACATGTTTCACATAATCATCAAGTAAAACAAAGCTTCTTCATAGATTTTAGATGATAAATGAATTTTAGCTCATAATGAGCATTGTTATGAACATTAAAAGAGATAACAAACACATGATTAAACTAGAACAATCTAACCAAATGTGGATGAATATCCCTTCTTAATGATGATGATGGATAATGATGATGTTGATGATGATGGATGATAATGGTAACCTCCAAGCCTTCAAACTCTTCACAAGATCTTCAATATGAGTGTAATGTGAGTGTTTTTAAAAAAAGAAACCCGTATAGAGATTTTCTTAAAGAACACTTGATTAATGCAACATTCTCCTCTATTTATAAGCAGTCTGAGGAAGCATGCATGGCCCTGTGATTCTAGAAGCACGCCCCCGTGTCCAGGTATCCAATTGCATTAAATGCTGTCAAATCGTACATGATTACTCACCATGGGGTCGTGCTTTCTGAGGCACGACCCCGTGCTTTTTATGGCATGGGGTAATTCATTGTGTCTCTTCTGAAAGGTGACCATGGTCCCATGGTTGCTAAAGCACGACCTCGTGCCTCTATATCCAGTATTTGTCTTTTCTTGTAGATTTTTGTCGTTTCTTGTGTTCAGAAGCATTGGGGCGTGTTTCTAGGAGCACGGGGGCATGTTTGAGGGTTTTCTTGGGTTTTCTTTCATTTTTTCGTCTTTTCACTTGTTTCTTCGTTTAAGGCTTGGGTATACCTGAAATTGCATTTTATTGTGATAAGTAGCCTTTTGAGCTATATTATTTTATGCTAAAAATATGTATAATTTTATGTACATCAAACATCCCCACACTTGAACCTTCCTTGTCCTCAAGTAAGCTACTTATAAATATTCTCTAAAAATAGCAAGTCAGGACCATAGCCTAAACATCCCCAAAAGAGTTCCAAGAAAATGGAAACAAAATAACCAACGTTAAATCACAGGAGTATATGTAGTGATATATAAAAAGGTGATTTGTTTTTATGAACTTCTGTTTATGCAAAACGTCACGTTCTCACAATGTTCACTCACACTCGGTTTTAAATCTGATCATACCTGTGATGTATGTATGTGAACACTCTTAACCATAATGTGACATGTGAAAAATAAGCTTGTAACAAGTTCAAATCCCCACCTTTGTGAAGGGTTGCATAGATCAGAAGGTAATATGGGTTGGTTTTGTGTGAGTAGGGATTTGGTATTTTGTGGTGCTTCAAGGGTTTAGGTTAATGAGGATGGTAAATACAACTTCTGTTGATTGTCGGGAATCTTAAGATGACTTTAATTGTTAGCTTATTTTCTCCCGATTGTGTCTCTTTGTTTTTTAACAAACCTATTGACTCTTTTAAGGTCAGATCGTCAATACCAGTTTTGTCGAGGATGTGAATGAGTTCTTCTTCAATCCTGCTCTGAACATAACTCCCAACCTAATGGATCCTTCGGCTTTGAGCCTAATAGCCCCCACCCTCATTAGTTCGGTATATTCATGTTGAGACTGCATTTGACTTTTTCTACATCTTCCTTCGTGGGACCAGCATCCACATCCTAAGCATCGTTCGTATCTTTTTGCTCTTCTTTTCATTGCGTTTTTGGAAACTCCACAAAATGGTTTCCTTTGTTCGTCTTGACGCCAATTTTTCCTCACCTCATTGTTAAAGAGAAAAATTCTCTCCCTAAGTTCTGGAGGCAACCTAGGTTTTGCAAAATGTATGCAACCAAGGTAATTGAAATCGAAAGAATGCATTTCTAGTTCTTTAGGGTCTGTCGGTAAAAGACCAGTGTTGTATTTTACCGGTTAGAGGGATAAAGTGGTAAGTTTTTGGTTTAGGATTTTTGGGTTTTGCGATTTGGAGAATGGTTATGAGGGAATGGTGTAAATGTTACCTTCTTCCTTAGAAACGCTTCGTGCGGTCTTGAAATGAATAACTACAACAAGTTATAAATCACACGTAATGTGGCATGAGTTTTATCTCACAGTAACTGATAAATTGGGTATAAAACGCCATATTTTGCATAAATTTATTCTCAATATTACAAAACTTCTTTTTACTTTTTCACTTTTTTGGTTATAATAGATTTTTAGTTGGTTATTTGCAAAAAAAGAATTCTTAGCCTTTCTTTTGGTTTGATTACGAAAAATAGTGTTTGTTTGCTACAAAAATTTTGTTTAATACAGAATTTTAAAATTAGTTGAGCAAGCAATTGGTCAAGTAATTCGCCTCCCCACACTTGAATCTCACATTGTCCTTAATTTGAAAAGATTCATAAAAGATTTATAATCAAATTCAAATGAAGTATTGGTGGGTAAAATGGAAAGGTACTTTCCGAAGGGTTAACAAAATTTCGACAAAGCGTCCCCTGTTTTTCGTCTGTTTTCCTGTTTTGTACCTGAATGATAAAAACTGCAAACAACCACAAACAACCAAGCATAATACTATTGAAAATCTGGTACGGAATCATCCATACCCTGCCTGGACGGGCTAAATAAGTACCTACTAAAATTTCTAGGCACCCTCGGCCATATAAAGTATCCAACAAAACAAACAAACGACAGAATGTAAATTGTTTTAACAAATATGATAACAATGTCAATAACGAACTTCCACCCAAACCCATGCCCATACCAGACATACCATTGTCGCTGCTCGTCAGTTACCCATGTCCGGGTCGAAGGTTCCTCACTACCTGTCCATGCGATCACTCAACTAGTTGATCTCTCGCTTCATTTCTGCATAATCTACGGCTCTGTGTGTTTGAGTATGCAATATGTCCTGATAACATGTCAAAAGAGGTGGTAGTGTGACTCTGGAATTGAGCAATGAGCCCGTATAGGCCCTCAAACGAGTACTGGCTGTGGTATGACGAGATGGGGCCGGTTCCTGATGATTATGGGCCGCCCTGCTGGTGGTAAGTGCGGCGGCGGGTCTGTCGTGGTGGTGATCCTCCTATCCTCTCAGGTATGTCATGTATCGTCATCTCATTCGGGTCCTCATGATCCCAAATCTGGTTCAGGGCATCCTGAAACCTCCATAACTCCGGATTTCGGCTAATTTGTTGGACCATTTGCATGCTGATACAGAATACGAAGTCGAGTGCGATCGGTTTTGGGCTTCAGGTACCCTATGTGTCTGCACGTTAATCTTTTTAAAGCTTGTAGATTCATGGACCACCAAAGATCGGGGTATTCGTACTCTTTACATTTGCATTTGTTCTGAACGGTTGACAGAACAGATAAGTGATGTTGCAAGCTATGTCATTCTTGATGCAATACAGGGCCCATAAATCCCTCAAGTTCACGACTCTCTCACTCTGACCATATGTTGTGAATGTGTGGCTCAACATTCGGTGAATGTATTTCACGAGTGGCTCACGTAAGGCGGTGCTCTTTGTTTTGCTGGCATAGTAGTCTTCATCCCCAAAGCTCAATTGTTCCCATGCTTGTTTCCTAGTATCGTCCGCTTCTACTGACTCGTCAGCATCCTTATTTGCGAATGTAGTCATGGAGTCGTACCAGATGGGATTGTCAGTTCATCACTAGTGTAGATACCCAGATCGATTCCCAGCTGGGTAACCGATGTCGTGTACCACTCTCCCCCACACCTAATGTAGCATCCCCAAAATTTTGGTCCAAATTTGACAACTTAGTAAAATTGAAGGATCAAAATTTTTCTTTAAATTAAATAATGAAGAAAAATTTAAATAAAGAAAATAAGATCAATCTATAAGGAAATAAAAATATCCCATAAATAAAGTCATCTCATGCTAAGGATATAGAATAACGAAATTCCATCCCACATTGAAAGATGCAAGAAAATGGAAGATTTCTACATGGGTATAAATAAGGAAGTTAAGTTCCATCCCACACGGAAAGTGGTAAAGATTTGGAAGCTCTTTATAAAGAGATAAAATTCCATAGTAATATTCTTTTATGCCTAGCATGCACCCAGTAGTCCTAGCGGAGGGTGCGAAGCACCCGACGCGCACAGCGTACGGGCTCGAGCGCAGGGCGATGGGCGCAATGTGGCGCTTTGATGGTGCACTTTTCACGCTCGCATCGCCGCGAGCCGATTTAGTATTTTTGGACAATGGGAATTAGGCCTAGAAGTGACAAGCTACCAAAAGACAATGGATCAAAAGTGAAAATTTGAGTTCAAGAAGCCATCGCGATACACGATGAGCACAACTACAAGGTCATCGCGTATCGCGATGGACCTTGACGAGTCAGAGGACACGTGTCAACACGTCGTATGGCGGCGGAGAATATACGGCGCCGCGATACGCAACGGGCTTACCAAGACCCATCGCGTATCGCGATGGGTTACAAGTTCAACCTATAAAAGGGAGGCTCACGGCTCCTTCATCTCTCACACCAAAACTTTCTCTCTCTATAGATTTACTCTCTCACTACCTCGATTTCCGTTCCGACCCGACAATCGTCACCTCGTAATCCATGCCATACCCTGACGATACCTCGAAGTGCATGCCACCCTAAAATAACCTGGCAGTCTATCTCGAAGTACGTGCACAACACGACAATCACCATATGTCGCCTCGTTTTGTGTGTCGAGCCTCGTAGTGTGTACCAAGATCTGAGGTTCCGAAAGTCTAAGCTCTAGAACGCGATAGAGAGTGGAAGTGCTACTAGATCAATCTTAGTAATAGAACTTCGAATACCCGCGTAAGGTAGGAGTTCTGCCTAAGTCATTATTTTATCTTATATGGCTTAGACCATAGTCAAGGGTATAGCCCAATCCTTGATCATAATTATAAGCTATAAACATACAAAGGATTATAGTAATGTTTCTTCACAATTAACAAACACAAATTTTACATTCATAAGGATATATAGTTTCTTCGCGATTAAGAAACGTAACATTTTATATATAAGGAATATAGTTAATATGTTGTTTCTTCATGATTAAGAAACATAATATTTTATATACAAAGGTAGCAATCAATGAATGTTTCTACTTGAAGAAGAAACAGATTATAGATGTTTCTTCATGAAGAAGAAACTCAGCATATGATTAGTAAATAAACAGAAAGACTACAGGTCTAAATATTTATTCAAACAAATGATCAATCAAGGTTTAAAGCTATCAAAACTAGACTAAAGGACTATAGCCGGATCAAGAGACGATCCAGATATTTATATACCTATTTTATTATAGGTCAAGCAATCAATCAGTCAGTCAATCAATCATTCATTCACAGTTAAGGTTTCAAACGAGATCACCATATCACTCAGAACCGACAATCACAGGTGAATACGTTAACATTTTCAATCAATCAATCAAAACATATTTATACTCGGCAAAGATGAACGGGTGTTTGTCTTAACGAGTCAGTCAATGATTTCATGAGATCATGTGATCTCTAAAACGTTATAATACAATAGAGAAAATAAAAGAAACTCAGACCAAGTACACATGTGTCTAGATTCAAACATAATTGTTCAGCCTAATCAGTAAAAGGTAAGGTGGCCGCGAGCTAATGGTCATAACTAGTTCTCCTTGCAGGGGCTACCATGGCTCGGGGGAACACTTGTGTGTAGGGTAGTGGTACAAATCCCAGAAGTAGACTTACTTTTGTTGAGTGTACAGAAAACTATAATTGTATTGTAATGTCATTCAAATATTTTATAGAGTCATACATGTTCACCAGCATATAGCTGACGTATTTTTCCCCACTTTTTAGGAAAACAGTTTAGTACAGGTAGCAAGGAATGATAAACATTTATGGAGTTAGATGCTCGCAAGTTAATGATGGCTCAGTTTTTAATTATTAAAATATTGAAAACGGTATTTCAACAGGATTTATAAATCAAACACCGAGTATTTATTATCCAAGAAGTTTTCAAATATATTAATATTTTATTCAACCAAAGTCTTCCGCTAAAATAAACCGCAACTATGATGTATTTACCAAACAGGTACCAACTTATGGTCTCACGTCTAGGCCCTAAACCGGGGTGTGACGGGTTTGTATCAGAGCCATCGATATTTGCGAATTAGGTATTTAATCATACCTAGGCTTTGATCAGAGATAGATATCAATCTTATAAATAAGAGCCATCGGTTTCAACAAATTAGGTATTAATGTATTACTATCTAAGCTTTAACTACCTGTTGAATAAAGTAGGGATAAGCAAATTTACATGTTTCTAAAGATAATTGTACAAACTACTTTAGGCATATACGCCAAGTAGCTAGACATTCAATCACTACACTTGAATCTGAGCCATCAGATATTGCTAGTAAATACAGTTAATATAAAAGCTTTATCAGTCCAAAACAATCAGCAAGTTTCTAAATTGCCATATGAAGGCCAATCGAAGTATCTTCCTGGCAATCAATCTTATTACAGAACTATTAGTAACAGCAAAATTAGATATTTAACTGAAAAATATCTAAACTTCAATCACAGAATATTCCAAATATTACGACTGTATGGATAAGATAGGAACATAATCTTACTCCTAATCAAACCTCGCGCAGATGCCCGATCACAATAGTTATACCCGTCGACCTCGAACCGGTAAAGGAAAGGGATGCATTGGAACGTCTCTACCCCCAATTCCTATATCTAGCGATGAAGATTCATACCAAACGACAATGGAAGAAGATTTTAATTCATTCGACTCTAACATCCCATTAGCTCAGATAAATCCAAAGGAGCATGGAGAAGGATCTAGTTGATTCCAGAAAACAATATTGTCAAAAGGAAAAAGAGTACTGACTAATTCAGAATATAATCATCAGGAACAACAATATTTCGAGTATCCGGCATTTCAAAATCCTTACTTCGCTCACTCTCAAGGAGAATACTAGAATATGGATCAAAATTCCTTAGAGAGAATGTATGACATTAAAGATAATTCAATTCATTACGAAGTCAATGTCATAGAATTCACAGAAGCAATGCTTAAAGAAGGAATGGAAAATAAGAAAGGACAAAGAGAAGAGGAGACAAGTAAAAACATTAAGAAGGAAAACAAAATCAAGAAATTGATCATTCGCTGGAAGAAGTAGACAATAAGATCTTAATAATTGAATAGAAAGCAAAAGAGTAATTCTCCCAGCAAGTCTGGAAGAAAATATCAGCTTAAGAGAAAAGTCCAGGTGGAAAAAATTCGAAGGATAAGTAACTCCAATTTAATGCCAAAGAAATATTTAGCAAAAGAGACATATACAAACCTAGAAAGAGAATTGGAAATTCTCATGGGTTGTCTGTACACAAGTCAAAAAGCAAAACATATGGATTGTGCCCAACACAAAACGGATAACTTCAAGGAAAAATTAGTTGAAGTCCAAGAAAAAGAAGAAGCAAAGTTAGAAAGAAATTCCTCTTAAGAATACGACAAATTTAGCAAACGTTTCATAATCAAAAGATTTCTAGTACTTGTAGCATTAAGTTCACATAGTATATCATCAGTATCTAAGTTTCTTTCATATTGATGCAATTCCATTTATAGAATGACAAACTTAAACAGTCAAGCAAATAATGATGAAGTTTCCAACCGAATAAGCAGCAAGAACACGACAGAACCTGACCATGAAATTCATGAACAATACTTAGTCAAAGTACGAGAGATAATTCATGACACAATGATTCCTCTTATCGATACCATGAAAGGAGAAATATACAAAATTAAACATTCAGTTAATGTTGTTAGAACTCATCCATACCGAAATCCTTCTCATCATGAGGAAAACCTTCATAGTTCCAACATGGATAACAAGAACTCCAAGAACCATTCGGTAACTCAAGGTTGCAGTTTTAAGAATTTCAAAACCTATGAACCAAAGGAATTTTATGGAAACCAAGGTGTTATATCAACTTTACGATGGCTTGAAGAGATCGAGTCCATCTTCATCGTTAGTCAATGTACTGAGATTCAAAAGATTTAGTACACATCTTTGAAATTCAAAAGTAAAGCTCTAGGATAGTGAAACATTCTAGTCATGAGAAAAGGCATAGAAACCTTGTATTAAATGAATTGAGAAGTTTTTAAAGAACTTGTATTACAAAAGTTTTGCCCCATACATAAAGTCAATCATATTCAAACCAAGTTTCTAAACCACAAGATGGATGCTACAAATCTCATGGATTATGATACTAAGTTCCTTGAATATTACAAATCAACTCTGCATCTAGATGACTCAGAATACAACAAATTTATTCAATACATATATAGGTTACCCAAAGAGATAGGAGATATAGTAAGAACCCATATGCCACAAACAACCTCCTCGGCCATGGAATCGGCCAAAAATTTGCTCAATAGTATGAGAAAGAAAGAAAAAGGAAAAGTCAAACAAATAAAGAAATTATCAAGGATAAAACGTTTAAATTCAAAAGACCAATCTGCCAGAACTGTGGTAAACAACATTAAGAAAAATGTCGTAAACAGAACAAGAACAATACATCAATCATATGTACATTCTGTAATAAAACCGGACACTCTGAAGAAGACTGTAGAAGGAAAGCAGTTGCATGCTTTAAATGTGGAGAAAAAAAAAAGACATTTCAAAGGTGAATGTTCAAAAACACAATAAAAGGATCAACAACAATAGGAAGAAAGAAGGAACACAAGGAGCATCTGGAAATCAAGTATAAAAGAAAATAAGAGAATAAGAAATAGATAGTCAACTCTTGTAACCGTTTGTAATCTTGTGTCTAAACGATAAGTTTTGTAATAGAAAAAGGGTATTCAAATCCCTAATGTATATTGAGAAAAATATTAGCATATATATATACTATCTTTATACAAGGAAAAGAGATAGTTTCGAAAGTTTTCGAAATACAGGAACCTTTGTTATTTAATCATCATCTATAGAAAGATGAAATAAAGAAAATAATGAATTTAACTAGACATAAAAGTCTGTCTTCTCAAAGGAAGATCACTTAGCAGACCTTTGAAAGTTCAAGGGTATATTAATGAAAATAAATGTAAGGAATCCGTCAAGATAATAAGTAAAGGATTACATGTTTCAAGAATGGTTATCTTGAAAACTTATTGAGATGGATAAATTAAAAGGATTCGGTAAATTGAATTCAAGATATAATCTAGTTAACATCAGTAAAATGTTTAGAATACACAACGTAAGGTAAATAGTTAAACACAACTGGTCACTATGTTTAGCAATTTACAATTACTTATGACATTTTGAACTATTAACTGAATACATCATCCAAAGATGTGAGTTAACAACAAATCAGGAATTTCAATCATTCAAACAACTCTAGTTAAACTCAAGAAACAGATTATATAGAATCTGATTATAATCAATAAACAAGGAATCATTCACTACGAATCTCGAGGACGAGATTCATTCTAAGGTGGGGAGGATGTGACATCCCCAAAACTTTAGTCCAAATTTGACAACTTAGTAAATTTGAAGGATCAATATTATTCTTTAAAATAAATAATGAAGAAAAATTTAAATAAAGAAAATAAGATCAATCTATAAGGAAATAAAAATATCCCATAAATAAAGTCATTTCATGCTAAGGATATGGAATAAGCAAATTCCATCCCAGATTGAAAGATATAAGAAAATGAAAGATTTCTACATGGGTATAAATAAGGAAGTTAAAATCCATCCCACATGTAAAGTGGTAAAGATTTGGAAGCTCTTTATAAAGAGATAAAATTCCATGGTAATATTCATTTAGGCCTAGCATGCACCCAGTGGTCCTAGCGGAGGGTGCGAAGCATCTGACGCGCACGGGCTCGGGCGAAGGGCGATGGGCAAAATGTGGCGCTTTGATGGCGCACTTTGCACGCTTGCATCACAGCGAGCCGCTTGAGAGCCGCTTTAGTATTTTTGAACAATGGGAGTTAGGCCTAGAAGTGACAAGCTACCAAAAGACAAGGGATCAAAAGTAAAAAATTTGAGTTCAGGAAGCCATCGCGATACGCGATGAGCATAGAACCAAGGTCATCGCGTATTGCGATGGACCTTGATGAGTCAGCGAACACATGTCAACACGTCGTATGGCGGAGGAGAATATACGGCGTCGCGATACACGACGGGCTTACCAAGACCCATCGCGTATCTCGATGGGTTACAAGTTCAGCCTATAAAAGGGGGGCTCACAGCTCCCTCATCTCTCACACAAAAACTTTCTCTCTCTAGAATTTACTCTCTCTACCTCGATTTCCGTGCCGACCCGACAATCGTCACCTCGTAATCCGTGCCATACACCGACGATACCTCAAAGTGTGTGCCACCCGAAAATAACCTGGCAGTCTATCTCGAAGTACGTGCACAACACGACAACCACCATGTGTCGCCTCGTTTTTCTTGCAGAGTATCGTAGTGCGTACCAAGCTCTGAGGTTCCGAAAGTCTAAGCTCTAGAACGCGATAGAGAGTAGAAATGCTACTCGATCAATCTTAGTAATAGAACTTCAAATACCCTCGTAAGGTAGGGGTTCTGCCTAAGTCATTATTTTATATTATATGGCTTAGACCATAGTCAAGGGTATATCCCAAACATTGTTCATAATTATAAGCTATAAACATACAAAGGATTATAGTAATGTTTCTTCGCAATTAAGAGACACAAATTTTACATTCATAAGGATATATAGTTTCTTCGCAATTAAGAAACGTAACATTTTATATACAAGGAATATAGTTAATATGTTGTTTCTTCATGATTAAGAAACATATTATTTTACATACAAAGGTAGCAAGCAATGAATGTTTCTTCTTGAAGAAGAAACAGATTATAGATGTTTCTTCATGAAGAAGAAACTCAGCATATGATTAGTAAATAAACAGAAAGACTACAGGTCTAAATATTTATTCAAACAAATGATCAATCGAGGTTTAAAGCTATAAAAACTAGACTAAAGGTCTATAGCCGGATCAAGAGACGATCCGGATATTTATATACCTATTTTATTATAGGTCAAGCAATCAGTCAGTCAATCAATCATTCATTCACAATCAAGGTTTCAAACGAGATTACCATATCACTCAGAACAGACAATCACAGGTGAATACGTTAACATTTTCAATCAATCAATCAAAACATATTTATACTCAGCAAAGATGAACGGGTGTTTGTCTTAACGAGTCAGTCAATGATTTCATGAGATCATGTGATCTCTAAAACGTTATAATACAATATATAAAATAAAAGCAACTCAGACCAAGTACACATGTGTCTGGATCCAAACATAAATGTTCAGCCTAATCAGTAAAAGGCTAGGTGCCCGCGGTCTAACGGTTATAACTAGTTCTCCTTGCAGGGGCTACCATGGCTCGGGGGAACACTTGTGTGTGTGTAGGTTAGTGGGATCCCAGAAGTAGACTTACTTCTGCTGATTGTACAGAAAACTATAATTGTATTGTAATGTCATTCAAATATTTTTTAGAGTCATACGTGTTCACCGGCATATAGCTGACGTATTTTTCCCCACTTTTCAGGAAAACAGATTAGTACATGTAGCAAGGAATGATAGACATTTATGGAGTTAGATGCTCGCAAGGTAATGATGGCTCAGTTTTTAATTATTAAAATATTGCAAACGGTATTTCAACAAGCTTTATAAATAAAACACCAGGTATTTATTATCTAAGAAGTTTTCAAATAAATTTATATTTTATTCAACCAAAGTCTTCCATTAAAATAAACCGCAACTCTGATGTATTTACAAAGCAGGTACCAACTTGTGATCACGCGTCTAGGCGCCCTAAACCGGGGTGTGACACCTAAACTCAACAGCATCTTCGTCCCACATAGACAAATTCCTCATCTTGAAAGAGAACGAGGCTAAAAACTCATTGGTCAGTTCGGTCACTACTTTACCCTTTTGATTCAAAACACGCAACCATGGCCCTTTCACGAATTTCTTGTACCTCCCACATTGTTTTACTTGCTTTAACGTATCTTTGCAAGCATAGAAATGTGGTTCTCGGAGGCGGTTTTTAAGGTAGCCCATTCATTGTCGGGCCCGTTCATCTCGTTAGGTGTCTTCGTGGAAGATCAAAAAAGCGTGCTCGTCATCATCGTATTCAGCCATCTGCATTTTATACTAAGATTAGTTTAATTTTATCGAAAATAGCTGAAAACCTGGAACATAGTGCAAAACCACGGTGTCTTGCTTCTTGAAGCACGGCCCCATTCTTTGGTAAAGCACGATACCGTTTAGAAGCACAGGCCCATGTTGCGGGTCCTCGGCAGTTTTTACCAGTTTCTGATTCTGACTTTTGTTGACCAGAAATTGACCACGGGTCGTGTTTTTCAAAGCACAACCCATGTTTTTAATCCTAATTCAACCATAGTGAAGACTCGAACTTGCGATTCTAAGCGGTTTAATATATCATTCGGGTTTAATTTGTTAAAAAAATCATCTAAGATCCGAATCCGAATGGTTTTTTCTCAACAAAACTTAAGTGCAAATCTATCTAACAAATCAATATCCTAGATTTAAACAATTAACCCATCTATTTTCTGGGTTTAGACCCGATTTCATCAATTGGTGAGATTTAGGGTTTATTTTAGACCTAGAATGATGGATTTGAACAATAGATTCACTAAATTAACATACCTTTGGTTGGAAGTTGAAGATTTGAAGCAAAGAATCGAATAGTAAGCAAAGAAGCGTCGGTTTTCGGTTGTAGATGATGTTGGTTTTAGGGTTAAGTGAGTGGAAATGTTCTTTTATTAAAAAAAAAGGTAACTGTACTGTAGACTGGGCACGACCCCGTGCTTTTTGAAGCACGGTACCGTGCTGCTGGTAGCAGTCAGGTTTTCTTTGTTTTGTTGTTTATTTGTCGAGCTGGTTCATTTTTTTTAACTGGTTTTCTTTGAGGATTAAGGTTAAGATAGAAATTAAAAGTCCTAATCTTCATTAAACATTAACATAATTAAACATCATAAAAGGAAAGATAAAATAACAATCCCGAATACTAAAAACATAAGCAAGAGTAAACCCTAGCAAGACAAAGTCCGAACTACTAACGACCACCATTCCCGAACAAGTCTTGAATGTGCGGAGGGGCTCGTTTAGCTTCCAAGTGCTCGGAAAGCTTTTTATCAAGATTTGCGATCTCACGGTTAAGATAATTGAGCTTGAAGTCCACATCTTTGTTATAACTTTCGACTATGTGGAAATTATCGAACCTAAGTAGTTCGACTTTGTTGCTCAACTCAATTAAGCGAGCTTCGGCTTGGATGTTACTTTCGACTTGGTCTCTCACAATGATTTGAAGCCTCATGATTTCTTCCTCAAGATTTGAGGAAGAATCGTGATTCATTCTCCTTCTCACTGGTTTCCATTCCATCCTTTTGTTTTCCATTTCAGTAAAGTTTTGTTTGGTATGAATGGAATAGTGAGCTTTGCATGCATTATATATGGACTGTAACGTCGAGCACGACCCCGTGCTTCTTGGAACACGGCCCCCTGCTGGTAGGGGAATAAATGTTTCTGATTTAGAGAATTGTACGAAGTTAGCGCGTATCATGCTGAAGATTCTAGGGGAACAAATGTTTCTTTGATTTTTCAGCAAAACGCGAGAGTCGGAATTTTTGAAATGATGTTTAACATGTTAATTGAATAGTTTAATTATCCTAAATTACTTTTCAATATATTAAGAATCCTAAAAACAAATACGGGATAAGCCCGGTTTTCCTAAAAACACAAATTTTACTTGGGTTAAGCCCGAGGGTCCAAAAACATTGTGTCTACTGCACTTGTTTACACATGAAAACAGAAAAACTAATGTCTCTACATCCCACCGAAAGGTTCTCCTTAATCGAATGGTCCGGGCGGAGGAAAGTACGTGAAGCGAAGCACTTGAAATTGAAGTTGTTCGTTGATGTCTCGAAGCTCCATTTTCATGCTCTCCACGGATTCGGTGAGTTGGATGAGACGCATCTCCGCAAGGAGATTCACATCAGTTAGTTCCTTGACGAGTTCTTGAAATTTCATTAGAAGCTCGGTTTTGGAAACGTGTCGGGTTTCGTTCCTCGGTTGACGAAGAACGGAAATTTCTCCGTTCATATCAGCAGGCATTTTGTGATCTCAGGGGAGAGTGTTTGGGTTTGGTTTGGTGCAAGAAATACATTGGCAAGAGGTTCAATTTATTGCCAAGCAATTGTCTGGCACGACCCCGTGTTTGTAGAAGCACGGTCCCGTGTTTTTGGTCTGACAATTCTGTTACAAACCAGTCCAACTGAGATATTTGCAGCGAATATTTCGGCCCGCACTTTATGGCACGGGACCGTGCTTCTATGAGCACGCTCCCGTGTTTTTAGACATTATCTATATATATATATATATATATATATATATATATATATATAATCCTAAACAAAGAAAAATATTTACAAGGCCTAGTTTAATGTCTTTGCCAGACCCTTCTTCTTGTATGTTCATTTGTTTTGGCGGAGGATTAATACCTCTGAAACATATTCGGATGGCCCATCAATGTATGGTTTTAATCGGTGTCCATTGACTTTGAACCTGTGGTCGTTAGAATTTGAGATCTCGACTGTCCCATAGTCAAAAACTGATTCGACTATCATACCCGTCCAACGAGATTTCAGCTTTCCTAGGAAAAGACGTAAATGTGTGTTATATAACAGTACTCGATCGCCAACTTGAAACTTTTTGTTTCCCTTCAAATGGGCGTCGTGTAAACGTTTAGTCTTTTCTTTGTAAGACCACGATTTTCATAGGCCAGTGCTCTTAGTTCTTCGAGCTCGTGAATTTGATCTTCCCGGTTTTACCGGCAGACATTAGATCAAAGTTCACTGCTCTAAGAGCCTAGTAAGCTTTGTGCTTTAGTTTTACGGGTTGATGACATGTTTTCCCATAAACGAGTTTGAAAGGATTTGTTCCCATGGGGGTTTTGTAAGTTGTCCTAAGGGCCGACAAAGCAGCATCTAACTTTTCTGCCTAATTTTTGCGATTCATTCCTATAGTTCTTTTGAGGATCCTTTTTGTTCCTCGATTCGAGACCTCTACTTGCCCACTAGTCTGAGGGTGATATGGTGTTGCCAATCGGGTGAAATCCATATCTTGATAATACTTTGTCCATTAGAGCGCTGTAGAAGTGAGTACCTTTGTCGCTAATTAGGGCTTTCGGAGTACCGAAACGTGAAAATAACGTTTTTAGAAAACATACAACTACTCGAGTATCATTTGAGGGAAGAGCTTGTGCTTCTACCCATTTAGACATGTAGTCGACTGCTACAAGGATGTACTTATTTCCGAATGAGTTAGGAAACGGGCCCATGAAATCTATCCCCCATACATCAAAGACTTCACAAATTTGAATGCCCTTTTAAGCCATCTCATTTATGGCTGAGATGTTTCTGGCTCTTTGACAAGCATCGCATGCTTGGATCAAAGCATGTGTGTCCTTATATATGGTAGGCCATAAAAATCCTGCATCAAACACTTTCCTGACCATGGTGGCGATACTGTGGTGTCCTCCTGTAGGTCCTTCATGGCAGTGTTTGAGGATATCCAAGGCTTCTTTTCCTGATACACACCTATGTACAACCTGATCAGCACCTATTCTAAATAATTATGGATCTTCCCAGAAATAAAACTTAAGGTCATAGAAGAATTTCTTCCGTTGTTGAAGAGTTAGTCATTTTTTTAGAATTCTACATGCTAAATAGTTCGCGAAATTGGCAAACCAAGGACTTTCATCCTCCTCCTGCATGACTGCTTGGATATGCATGAGAACTTCATGTGGAAAATTATCATTGATAATTTCCTCATGACGTTCTTTTGAAGCTGGGCATTCTAAGCGCGAGAATAGTCTGCGGCTACATTCTCTGCTCCTTTCTTGTCCTTGACTTCTATGTCAAACTCTTGTAGTAATAGAATCCAGCAGATAAGTCTGGTTTTGGCATCTTGCTTGTTGAAGAGGTATCGTATTGTGGCATGGTCGGGGTAAACTATGGTTTTGGAAAGAACTAGGTAGAATCTAAATTTTTCAAAAGCAAAAACTACTGCTAATAACTCTTTTTCTGTTGTTGTGTAATTTTCTTGTGCAACATTAAGAGTTTTACTAGCATAGTAAATTGGGTGAACATGTTTTTCTTTGCGTTGTCCGAGTACGGCTCCAACTACAAAGTCACTTGCATAGCACATATCTTGAATGGAATGGTCCAATCGGGTGTAGTCATGATTGGTGCGTTGACAAGTTTGTCTTTTAATATGTTGAATGATTCAACACACTCTTCAAAGAAGCCGAACGATGCGTCTTTTTCCAGAAGTTTGGTAATAGGTCTAGCAATTTTGGAGAAGTCTTTTATGAAACGGCGATAGAATCCTGCGTGACCTAGAAAACTTCTAATGGCTTTGACTGAAGTTGGTGGTGGAAGTTTGGTTATGGTTTCGATTTTTGCCCTATCAAATTCTAGTGCTGCTTGGGATATCTTATGACCGAGAACGATGCCTTCTTTGACCATAAAGTGGCATTTTTCCCAGTTGAGTACTAAATTTACTTCTTCACACCTAGCTAACATTTTGTCTAGGTTTTTCAAGCAATGATCGAGGGAGTCTCCAAAGACTGAGAAGTCATGCATGAAAACTTCCATAGAGTGTTCGATCATTTCATGAAAGATGGCCACCATGCAACGTTGGAAAGTGGCTGGAGCATTACGTAGTCCAAATGGCATTCTTCGGTAGGTGAAGGTACCATACGGACATGTAAAGGTGGTTTTCTCCTGATCTTCATGAGCAATTGGGATTTGAAAATATCCAGAGAATCCATTAAGAAAACAGTAAAACATTTTTCCTGATAAACGTTCGAGCATTTGATCGATTAACGGAAGTGGAAAATGATATTATCTTGTGGCGTCATTAAGCTTCTGGTAGTCAATGCAAACTCGTCAGCATGTGATGGTCCTCATTGGGATTAGCTCGTCCTTTTCGTTCATTACAACTGTAATTCCTCCCTTCTTAGGTACTACTTATATTGGGCTAACCCAAGGTGAATCTGAGATTGGGTAGATTAATCCGGCATCAAGGAGTTTGATTACTTCCTTCTTCACCACATCTTGGATGTTGGGATTGAGTCGTCTTTGATGTTGGACCACAGGCTTGTATTCCTTCTCAATGAGGATTTTGTGAGTACAAAATGAAGGACTGATGCCCTTGATATCCATGATCTTCCATGCGATAGCCTTTTATGGTTTTTACGAACCTTAAGAATTTCGTCTATCTCTTCTTTAGAAGGGTGAGATGAAATAATTACTAGGAGTTGAATGTCTTTTTCTAGAAAGGCGTATTCGAGATGGTTCGGAAGTTCTTTTAACTCTAAGGCTGGTGGTTCTTCGATTGATGGTTTTCATTTTTCATTACATTTGGTGATCTCACATACTACTTCTGATGTTTCTTTATTGTTGTTGATAGTATTGAGATTTCTGTTTTCTAAAAAGGGTATGGTGATGGTTTTGGTTAAGACTTGTGTTTTGAGTGGATTAGTGATGGAGGAATCTCGCATATAGAAACTCACCATATAATCGATAATGTTGACACAATATAATGTGTCATCGTGATGTTGCCGATATTGCATATATTTTCCTATATCAAAAGTGATTGCCTCGTCAATGAATCTGAGAGTGAGTTTGCCGGTGCAAACATCAATAATAGCCTTTACAGTGGCTAAGAAGGGTCTTCCTAAAATCAGAGGTACACTTTTGTCTTCCTCCATGTTTAGAATCACAAAATCTACTGGGAAAACAAACTTGTCAATTTTGACAAGCATGCTTTCAACAATGCCCGGAGGGTATTTAACGAATCGGTTAGCTAACTGAATGCTCATGCGGGTGGGTTTTGGTTCTCCTATCCATAGTTTTGAAAAAACCACATAAGGCATTAAATTAATACTAGGTCAGCCAGGGCATTGCTAACAGACAAATTTCGTATGAGACAAGGGGTAGTAAAGCTCCCTGGATCGGTCATTTCGGTGGAAGCTTGCTTTGGAGGACAGCTGAACATTTTTTACTCAAGGTGACATATGAGAGCTCCTCCAGCTTCCTTTTGTTCGTCAGGCAGAAAGTATTTGAGGAGAAACTCTTCAACCATCTGGTCCCAATTGGTGATGGGACCAGAAGAAGAGATTCTATGCATTCTAAGGCTTGACCCCTTAGAGAGAAAGGAAAGTGTTTGAGTTTGATCTGATATTCTGAACAATTTTGAATTTTAAGGTTCCGCAGATTCGTAAGAATCGAGATATATGAGAAAGAGGGTCTTTGTTGAGTAGACCATGAAATTGAACTGAATTTTCCACCATATGAATGGTGCTTGATTTGATTTCGAAATGTTCGGTGGTATCGGGTGGAGCCACTCCATTGCCATAGCCTTCGAGAGTTGGCTTGGCATATTGGCTCATGTTTGGTTCATTGATTTGTGCTTCCATCATTTCTTCGGTTTGATTTTCTCCTTATTCGGTGACGTCTACTGACTCGTCTTTGATTGTTTCGGCGGTTTCTGCAGTCCGTTTACGTGCTCGTCGACGAAAGAGTCGTTCCGATTCAGAAGTTGGAGAAACAAGCTCAGGTCCAAATGTAGAGGACATATATGGGGTTAAATCAAATTTAAACTATCTAAGCTGAGGGTTAGTTAAAGTTAAGCTAAAAGATAGGCTAAGTTATTTTAAAACTAAACTAAGGGATAAGCTAATTAAGCTAAAGTAAAGGTTAGGCTAGACTTTTTAAAAAAAAAAATAATTCTAATATAATAATTAGTAAAAAGAAAATAAAATAAAAGTTAAAAATTTGTACAATTATAAACAATGATTAAATTAAAACTTGGATCGTTCTTAGAAACGTACCGTGTCCCCGGCAACGGCACTAAAAACTTGATGCGTGCGTGCGATGTGGTAAAATATATTGATGATTGGAGATTTAGCTTTGCCCAAGATCGTGTTTTAAATTTATAAAAGTAATTTCTACTAAAATATGCAAGTGTACCTGTCGTATATGTATAATAGTATTGTTAAGAACCAAGTATCGATCCGTGGACACAACTGTTTCCAATAATGAATCTTCGTTTTAATGTAATCGGAGAGTTTTAATCATTTTGGGTTGATTTTCAAACTTTTTATAGAATATAAATACTTATATATAATATATAGGTGACAAGAAGAGAAATTCTATATGAGCAATTCAATTATATGAAGGTTACCATCTAAGATCAAGAATCCACTCCATTTTTCCTTGATGATTATCAATTAAACATGTGATAAACTTGTACTAATAATATATGATAGAACGCTTAGGATTGACTTCGATTTCTCAAATCCCAATCCTAACAACTTCGAGTGGTTGTAGTTAACTCACACAACCTCCCCTTGGTTGATTAGATTAGATTATAATTACACATTCCATTAACATATGATATCTTAAACTAGCATGATAACCTAAGAAATCGTGTTAACAATATTATTTTATAATTATCAAAACTAGAGAAATAGATCATAACCTATATCTCATCATTTCTAAGTACAACATAAGGATCCATGTTTTATCTCAAATAAGTTACTAGAGTATTCTTTTTACCATTTCTGGTCGCCAAGAACATGAGTGACCATGAATGATTTTTAGTCATCAAACTTGATGTATTGCGTTAAAGTGATAAAACATTTCTTCATCAATGCATAATTGCAAAATAACCATGTACATGTTTCACATAATCATCAAGTAAAAAAAAGTTTCTTCATAGATTTTAGATGATCAATGGATTTTAGCTCATAATGAGCATTGTTATGAACATTAAAAGAGATGATGATAACAAACAAATGATTAAACTAGAACAATCTAACCAAATGTGGATGAATCTCCCTTCTTAATGATGATGATGGATAATGATGATGTTAATGATAATGGATGATAATGGTAACCTCCAAGCCTTCAAACTCTTCACAAGATCTTCAATATGAGTGTAATGTGAGTGTTTCTATAAGAGAAACCCGTATAGAGATTTTCTTCAAGCACACTTGATTAATGCAACATTCTTCTCTATTTATAGGCAGTCTGAGGAAGCAGGCACGGCCACGTGCTTCTAGAAGCACGCCCCTGTGTCCAGGTGTCCAGTTGCATTAAAGGCTATGTCAAATCATACATGATAACTCACCACGGGGGCGTGCATTCTGAGGAACTGCCCCGTGCTTTTATGACATGTAATAATTAATTTTGTCTCTTCTGAAAGGTGACCACGGTCATGGTTGTTAAAGCACGGCCCCGTGCCTCTGTATCCAGTGTTTGTCTTTTCTTGTAGATTTTTGTCATTACTTGTGTTCAGAAGCATGGGGGAGTGTTTCTGTGAGCACAGGGGCGTGGTTAAGGGTTTTCTTGGGTTTTCTTTCATTTTTCTTCGTCTTTTCACTTGTTTCTTTGTTTAAGGCTTGGGTTTACTTGAAATTTCATTTTAATGTGATAAGTAGCCTTTTGAGCTATATTTTTTTTATAGAAGTTGCAGTTGTTAGAGATTATGTGATGCTAAAAAGATGTATAATTTTATGTACATCAACCTCTGTTACAAAATCTGCTAACACTTGTCCCTTGATTGCAGGTCTAGGTTTGTACTCTATCGTATATTTGCCTAAATAGCCCATTTGGTCAACATTCCAGACAATTCAGGTTTTCATAAAACACTCTTCAATTTATACCCTGCACATTGATCAGGTGCACTTGGAGGTATCTTCGGAGGAGTCTGGCTGCATAAACTAAGGCCAAAACTAGTTTCACAAGCATTGATTATCTTGTCTCGGCATATGTCAACGTCCTGCTAACATAATAAATCGGTGTTTGGATAGTATTCTTATCCGTTAGCAGCACTTCTCCAATGGCTATATTTGTTGCTGAAAGGTACAAGGACAATGGTTCTCCCACATGTGGTGCGGACAACGTAGGCAATTCCACTAAGTGTAACATCCCAAATTTTATAATAATAAATAAAAGAAGTCTATGATTTAAAAACGAGCGTTAATATTTAATTAATATTAAATAAAGAAAGAATTATGGACTTGGGTAATTAAAATGGATTAAGATGGTGGGATGGGCCTTAGGCCCATGGGCTTTAAGAGGTATAAATACCCTCTTAAACCATCCTAAAACCCTAACTCTCATTTCCATATTCCCTCATAATCACTACACACACTCAAGAACACACACACACCTCCATTATAATATATAAACGACCAAGAGAGAGATAAGCGAGATCCAAGACCAAAATCAAGCCGAGTATTGATAGATCTATGATATACAAGCTAAATACAAGATAACCAAGCTGAACCGTAACATAAAAATGTTCAAAGGTACGTTCGCGATCTTTAAAGTTTACCTTTTTATTTACGTTTTGCCTTGAAACTTAAACATATAGAAGATCGGGTCTAAACGAAACGTAAAGTAACGAACTTGATGTTAAAACGAACTTAATAAACCCGAAAATGGAAGCGGCTCGTTTAAAATAAAACCTAGATCTAGTATTCGACGTTTCACACTTAAAGGTCCAAACTTTATGATCTATCGAGCTAAGTTTAAGTCGTGAATAGTAGAAAAGACATATACGAGTTGCCACCGAGCCACCACGAGGTGTTAGGACTGAAAACGGATCAACAATAGGGCTTAGGAGACCCAACATGTAACCTTTGGGTTGTCCAAAATCCACCAGCCCAAACCCAATTAAACCAAGAACCATCAGTGGTTCAACTTCATCCATGTCACATATAGACGCGTTCAACACTCAGCCAAAGTATACCTTTTGATTCGCACACACTAACATACTCGATTACAATTTGGTACTCGCATTGCACACAATCTTAACATTGTGGGTTCCCAGCCGGATCTACACAGGAGTATCTCGTAACACGAGGGTCCGGAATCCCCTACGTATATGATACGAGTGTTTACACGAGAGATACGTAATGAACACGTAACACATAAAGACAAAGGATTACATGTTATTCGATGTAAAGAGCCAAAACACCAAACAAGTCTATCAAAGTCTTACCAAATGGATCTGCCAAAAACCTTACTCAAATATGGCGTAAGTTAGGTTTATATAACCCACGAAAACTTCGCCTAACATCCTAGGCGAAGTTGCCCCTAACTTCGCCAAACCACAAGTTCTCTAAAACCAAATAACCAAACTAGCAAGTTCATCAAAACATAACAAGGAAAGTAACGATTACAGATACAATAGACTCGAGACAAATGAACTACTGGCATAATGCACCAACAGACTCCCCCTTGGCAATAGCTTCATATCTCTTATAGCTTCGTCTCGTCATGTAATCCAAAAAGACGTACCTTCCATCTTCAAGCATGTACACCTTGTCTCACATAAACTGAGACCACCCTTTGATATTTCTTCGCTTCATCTTTCCAAGCAGGAATATAAAAACTCTTCTTTTCACTGAGTGCCTGCAAATCAGCTTGGGACAAGTTAACCAGGTGCATAGGATCATACACCCTCAATATCTCCTGTTCATCCTGATCTTCCATCACAGCCTCGGCGGTCTCACAATCAACGTACCACCATTTAAGATCTTTCATCACATCTTGAGGCATGATATTTATTGGAACCTCTTTCAGACGCCGAATAGGTTTGTACTTTATCACCATCCACGTCTTGCCATCATCCTGCATTCCCCATTCCGTGTCTTCAATAAACTTCCCATTTTGAGGCTTTAACAACTCAAACTTTTTCTCCTTCACTACCTCATCCCACACAATCTTACCAACTTATCCAGCAACCTTATCTGCACTCCTATTAATCAACCTCAGACGTGCCAAATCTTTCACTTCACATTCAGGCAGTGTGTTGAGCGATCTCAGTTTCTTTGTAAAGTATTGAATCCCATCATACCTCTTGATCACAAACAACTTGAGTTGATCATCATAAATCCATCAAATAATTCCCTTCTTCGACTCAGCATAACCTTTGATATTATAACTTTTCTTGAACATCGTACCACTGGCTTCTTTGTCTCGATAAACCAGTGAGCATATTCTTCTTTCCACCTTGGCTGTTCCTCGCATTCAGAATCTCCCGACACATTGTCATCTTGACCCAACTAATCCTGATCAGCACTAGGAATATATGTTCAACACTATCATCAGGTATCTCACCTTCTTCTAATCCACTGTCGATTTCAATCTGTTCACCAATCTTCTCAATCTCACTAAAAGACAACACATCTTCTCCCATATCGTCCTCATCATCTACCACAACAGTCTCACCACTTGCACTGCCAGATGGAGCAGTAGACTCCCCCTGAGATGTGGAAGCCCCAAGAGTTTGTTCAATTCTTGGCAGCTCACCACCTGTATCTTTTGATGCATTGGGATCATCATCACTGTCCTGTCTCCTCTTTGTTCTCAACTCATCACCTTTGCAGCTAGTCTCCCCCTGAGATGCTAAGAACTGTTTCAAAGCATTAAAAAGCTTACCATGTTCACCAAGAAGTGCGGTCTGAAGTTGATTTTTAACCACCAGACGTTGGATAGCCTGAGTTTGAATAACATTTACCCTTGACTGCTCAGCAACAACCCTTTCTAAAGCTTCAATCCGCTCAGAATCCGACAAAGTAGTGTCAAAATCAAATGACATGTGAGAAGTATCCTGAGCATATGGCTGTGGAATGCCCAAGCATACTGGAATATCATATATAGGCGGTATAGTAACTGGAGGTGGAACTAAGACAGAGGACCCAGCAGTAGCCACCAGTGTGGACTCAACAAACATAGCAACCACCTCCGATGGAGTAACAGAAGGAGGTGGTAAAGAAACAATCTCTGGTGTAGACACATGTACCATAGAGGGTGCAATAGATGGTGCTGACAAAGCCACCAATAATGTACCAGAAGTCACTACCAAGGGTGCCGGAGAAGATGAAATAAGTGAAGAAAAACTCGATAATCGCGGAGGAGCAAAGTGAACCACGCGCGAGCTTTCACCACTCTTGGCCTTCTTTGATCTCCGAACTAGAGCATACAATTCCTTCTCATAATCAGACTCACTGTCATCATCAGAATCTTTCTTTCGTTTCCCCTGTACGTTCTTAGAGTAGCTAGAACCCGTTGCGCCTCAACAACACATTTGTAGAAGAATCGGACAAAGTTTCCTTAGAATCCACAATCGAGGAAATAGATGGACCCACAGAAGTATCAACCAAAGAAACATGCACACCCGTAACATCAACTAACGATGCTTGAACTTCAGAAGGATCAACCGTATCCATATCAAAGAATCCTTGACATCCAAAAGCAACATCAAGATCAACTTGTTTGGCGGGAGCCTCGACAGGGTCAACAACAGTAATTTCTTGTACTACATGTGGTGGTTGAGGAATATCGACTTGTGGCGGAGCGGGATCATTAAAACCATCATCTGGTGGTGCAATATAAGCAGGATTCACGAGATATCCAAACAAAGCAGTGTGCCTCGGACGACGTTCAGTCTTGCTCCGTGCACTTGATGTTCGATACTGTGCAAAAATTCTCTTGTTTACACTTTCTACATAAGAGATAGGACGACGTTGTGGCAGATTAGGAGCGACATGATTTAGAATCATCTGTAAAAATCAGGGATACATTAAGAAACGTTCCCGTGCCACAGATCGCCTCTGATGATCAATCTCATAGAACACCATTTGACTGAAGCTATACGGTTTATTATATGTCAACGCTGTCATAGCAGACTGCATTGTCGCACCCATACCATCGGATCCAGCCTTACGACCAGACATGCACACAATCAACACGTGCATTAAGAAACCCCAGTGGTCTAATAGAAATCCCTTTCTGCATTGTGAGTCTTCCAACGGACCCGAGTACCCCATACGAAGAAAAGCCCCGTTTCTGAAAGTAGCTGAATACTCAGTAGGATCCTGGGTGGTTTCAACTCCGAACTGTAGAGCCTCCCGAATCTGATTAGCTGAGAACTGTACCACTTGTTGATTAACTGTAGCACGCATAACTGGAGGTTCAACACGACAATCACATTCAACTGTTCTCCAAAAGTCTTCAATATTTGGTAAAGATATCGAAAGAGTAGTAGTGATAGCATGAAAAATTCTTGAGCGAATGAGGAACGTAATAATCTTCGAGTAATTGTCCCCTCCACGAGCATCTGGATCTAACGTCACATACATGTTATGTCCCGGGAAGAATTGTCTCTTATCCCCATCTCCTCCATCACCACCTGTACCACCCGCACCTGCTACAGCAGCCATATCTGCAAAGCAAACAAGCTAAGTTAGACAAATGTGCACTCAGTTTGTAACTTCGCTGAGCATGTATGTAGCGAAGTTATAGTCCCAGCGAAGTTGGGACCAAAAGTTGTCATGCAGCGAAGTTAGAGATAACTTCATCGCATAAACGGTGCCTTAAACAAGATCCTTTTCTGTTGCAAACACAGACAATCAGAGACTGAAAATAGGTACAAGGATGTCCGATTAAGGCCTCGGAGGTTCAAATATCCCAATACATTCAAAAAACCGAAGAGTATGAACGACTGTTAGGGTTATTCAAGAGAATCGATAAAAATCCTACATAATGGAACCGATTAACAAACAAAACTAGTAAATTATGAATCGATAGAGGTCACTGAACCTTATTAGTAGCCAAAAAGCATATTATGAGAAGGTTGATTCAGAGGGATAAGTTCGCCGAGGTTTAAGAGTGAAAGTTTGACCAATTTTGACCCTTTTCTTCCTTTTATACTTTATGAATAACCCAGGGGCGAAGTTGAAACAACATCGTTGGTTATATTTTAAACACAACTAGTAACCCAAGATTATATTTTAAACACAATTAAGACAAACGTATAAAATAATATAAAATAAACAGAGGTAAAATAGCATTGACGGGATCAAATTTCAGTCTTTCAGAGAACCCAGCATGCTTAAGAAAAGGTCTAAACAAGGAATCATACTGATTAAGTGGCTGTCACAAGGATTCATGTTTAGCGTTATTATGACATAGAGAAACAAGTTGCAGGCAGGTATGAAACTTAGCATGGTTTTCATCGCTTCTGTGATACGGATTAGGTTCAATTACGCTCAAAATTTAGATGGACATCACTTAAAGAACTGTGATGCCTCCTATCTATTTGGCTTTCCCCAGATCACCCTGATTTGACTTCGACCCGCAGTGTCTGATTAAACAATGTTCATGTGAGTCGACTTTATAATCTTAACATTAAGCACGTCCAAAACTCAATTGGTGCCTCATCCATACTGTATCAGACTTTTTGAATTTCAAGGGCAACATAGCACAATCAGTTCATAATCAATTTTTTTTAAGCACCATAACAAACGCCTGCAAGTCCCTAATCTGGATCACTACAGAAAGATAACACAATATACGTGGGGATCAATACACTGATGGGCTCATGTATGACTGGGTAATCACTTTCTGCCTATCATTCGGAGAGATATATGTGGAGACATGCACATTTCAAAATGACTCTCCACGGTAAATCGAGTAGATTTAATTTGTATCACTTCTACTTTTACGCACCATGGAAAGCTACCGTACCAAACAATGACTGTTCTAAAGTCTTTTAAGCTTAATAACTTCACCCGTTAGGCGCACAAAAGCAATTTATCTATCATTTTCCAAATGTTGGGTCAATTTTCAATTTAGCACCAAAAATGAAGCTTCTTGAGAAGCTATAGACTGAAAAAGTATATCATTTCCCCAAAAAAAAAAGTTTACATTCAGACGCCCCGGTCACTTCAAAGCCTTTGGGTAAATGGCTATCCCAAAAATCCAGTGGATTAGCAGGACCAAACACATACGAATATGTGTCCCTCCAACTGAGTGTAACCGACATAATTTTCAGTGAAGTAATAAAAACTCATCACAACCGCCCCGGATACTTTCAGTGTTTAGGTTAATGCCTATCCTCTAAATCTACAAGTAGATACAAGGACCAAACATGTTCAAGAACATGTCTTTAAAACTTAAGCGACCGACATAATTCTCAGCGATAGCGAAGTTTTTTTTTTAATATCAAACAGTAAAAACAAGGTTACTCGGGATTGGTCATCCCATTAAGCTCAATCAGGTTTTGAAAACGAGACCGGTCAAAAACTTTTGTAAAAAGATCGGCAAAGTTATCCAGAGAATCAACCTTTTCAAGCAAGATTAATTTCTTCTCAGCACAATCCCGTATAAAATGATAACGAATGTCAACATGTTTTGTTTTACTATGTTTAACGGGATTGTTAGTTACTGAGATTGCAGCAGTGTTATCAATGCAAATAGGAGTTTGAGTGAAATTCAGACCATAATCTCGCATTTGTTGTTGTATCCACAAAACCTGGGAGCAGCAATTTGATGTTGCCATGTACTCAGCCTCATAGGTGGATATAGCCACAGAGGTCCGAGAAACTGACAGCCACCAGTTGTCGATTTCCTATTCTGATTGCATCCTCCATAGTCAGAGTCCGTGTATGCTACCAGATCCAGTTCTCCCTTTTTTGGATACCAAAGCCCCAACTTAGGCTTTCCCTTAAGATACCGCAAGATCCTCTTCACGCCTTTCATGTGGGACTCCTTTGGATTAGCCTGAAAACGAGAACAAAGACAAACTGCAAACATAATGTCAGGTCTGAAAGCAGTTAAATACATCAAAGAACCTATTATTGCCCGGTAATGAGTGGGATCTACGTATTCATCACTGTCGGAGTCAGCACCCAGTTTGTGGTTGACACAGATTGGAGTGTCAAACGGAGTGCTTTCTTCATCTTAAAGCGTTTGAGTACATCGTAAACATATTTAGTTTGATGAATAAACATGCCATCCTTCTTCTGGTCTACATGTAAACCTAAAAAGAAAGTTAGTTCACCCATGGCACTCAACTCAAACCTTTTCTTCATGACCGCTTCAAATTCCTGACACATAGAAATCTTTGAGGCCCCTAAGATGATATCGTCCACATAGACTTGAACAAGAAGGAAGTCCTTCCCGTTCCACTTTACAAACAATGTACTGTCAATATTTCCTCTCACAAATCCATTCTCCAGTAGGTAATCAGATAAAGTTGCGTACCAAGCTCGTGGAGCCTGATGTAGGCCATATAATGCTTTACTGAGCTTGTACACATGATCTGGAAAGTCTAGATCAGAAAAGCCTGGAGGTTGCTCAACATATACCACCTCATCGACCTTGCCATATAGAAAGGCACTCTTAACATCTAGCTGAAACACCTTCATTTCGTTATGTGCAGCAAAGGCCAAGAAAAGTCGAATTGCCTCCAATCTTGCCACAGGAGCAAACACCTCATTGTAGTCAATCCCCTCTTGTTGATTAAATCCCTTGACTACCAATCTTGCTTTGTTATGGATGATTACCCCTTTCTCATCTTTTTTGCATTTGAATACCCACTTAGAACCGATTGCATACACATCTTTTGGCTTCTCAACCAACTGTCATACTTCCATTTTGTTAAACTGAGCTAATTCTTCTTGCATGGCTTCGACCCACGAGCTATCTTTCAACGCCATCTGATAGTTCTTTCGTTCAATTTGACTGATAAAGCAGGCATACAAGCATTCATTCATCATACCAGTGTCCTTAATGCTCGCATATACACAAGTGTTTTCTTCCAAGCTCCTTCTGGTTCGCACTCCATCAGAAGGATTCCCAATCACATTATCCAAAGGATGATTCTTGTGGATTCTGGAGGTTTGGACAGGAGCAACCTCCAAGTCTTCACCTAGATTGGGAGAGAGGTCATCTGAATCGTGTTGAGTGTGAAACGGATTTATAAATTCATCATCACTTGAGATAGAAGGAGTTTCATTTGCACTAGACACAATAGGTTCTTTATCATTAAACTTTGGACGATGTGTGATGGCCTCTTCTTCATCAAGTATCATATGTGTGGCCATCCTTTCTTTTATATCTGCAGTAATAGATGGTAAGTGAAAAGACTTAAACAATTTTTCATAATCAAAAGCCTCTTCTGGTCCCATGCTAGGCTTTGGTGGTTTGTAACTTGTAATGGCAGAGTTACAAACCACCTCAACCTTATTGTTTGATAGATTAAAGACTCTTCTGTTGGGTGACCCAACAACGTACCCAACAAGAATACCTTCGTCAGCTTTCTCACCAAATTTTGAATTAGTCTTTAAGATCGAACATGGAGACCCAAAAGGTTCAAGACCTTTCAGATTTGGCTTTCAACCATGCATTAATTCATAACAGGTTTTATTTAATCTTTTAACAGTCAAAACACAATTAAGGATATAGCAGGCCGTGGCAACAACTTCAGCCCAGAACACCATGGGAAGTTTAGCATCTGCCAGCATAGTCCTGGCGCCCTCGATTAGAGTTCTATTCTTCCTTTCAGCTACTCCATTCTGTTGTGGAGTATATGGTATGCTAAACTGATGCTCAATCCCTTTCTGCAGACAAAACATCTCCATTTGATAGTTTTTGAACTATGTGCCGTTATCACTTATGATGAACTTGACCTTTCCCCCAACAATATTTTCCCCCTTTGGTAATCAAGTTAATTACCAACTGCAACGTTTCATCTTTAGCTTCCAGAAAGTAAACCCATGAGTAACGTGAGTAATCATCAATCACAACCAAGCAATAGGACGTTCCACCCAGGCTTTTAACAGTTATGGGACCAAACAGATCCATCTGAAGCAAATCCAAAGGTGTGACAATTGAGTTAATCAGTTTGAGTGATGTGGTTTCTTGTGCTGCTTTCCTTTCTTGTAGGACAGACATTGATCTTCAAAATTGAAATTCTTTAATGGAACCCCAAGTACCAACCCATTCTTTACTATGTAGTTCATCTTACGTAGATGGATATGACCCATCCTTTTGTGCCACAATTCCGACTTAGACTCTGTTGCTCTTGACAAGAGGCATGATTCTTCCGTTACCATCTTGGTGTACCTCATGTCCATCACATATGTATTCTTTTCTCTTGGAGCTTTCATCACAACCTAGGTTTCAGGAATCTTGTAAAGTGCACAGTGTATTCTTTGTCACGGATCTGAAAGACACTCAGAAGATTGTGCTTTAACTCTTCCATGAAATTAACCTTCTCCAACTTGATCCTCCCATTAGTAACAGTACCGATTCTATAAATTTTTCCTTCACTTTCTCCTGCAAAACTAACTCTTCCTCCTTGTACAGCTTTCCAATCACGTAACAATTTCTTGTTACCTGTCATGTGCCGGTAACAGCCACTGTCGACAACCTACATGTTGTTCACAGTCCTATTCAACTGTTCCTGCACAATTAAAGAAACTAATTAAAAGCGGGGGACCCAAGACTTTCTGGTCTTTGGTTGGTCAAACCTGTTAAATGGCATCCAACTCCTTGGTTGCCTAAAGTTCCTTTGAGGGAAGTTTCCATTTGATCTGAATGGAAGATTTCTAGAGAACTTATTATGAGACCATCCAAACATTCTTGAGTTTCTGGCATTAATGGATTCGAAGTTACTCGTTCTATGATTAACTGAGAAAAAACGAGGTTGGTTTCTTTGAAATCATGAATTTGTCCAACGATTAAAGTTGGATATGTTAGAATTCTTACCAGCACCAGTTTTAAAGTTCGTTTCATTCTCAGTTTTGGTTGGCCTCATATTTTTAGATTTTTCCTTTTCAGTGGACAGTTATTGACAAAGTGTCCTATCTTGTTACATCTAAAAAAAATCATTTTCGAACTATTTGTGTCCATCCGAACATCCGTTTCGGGAGTTGCAGCAGAAGATGAGGCTGTGTTACTGACAGTTTGTCTCACATAGGGGGGAACAAATGGATTTAAGGAAGATTTCTTTTCACCAAACTTATAATCCCCCCCCCCCCCATTTGAGTAACACAACTTCATCATCTATCTTAACAGAGTCGACGGACTTATCAGAATTTGAAACTTGACTTGTGACATGAGAATTTGTCTGAACTGATTCATTTATATTAACGTCGGTATTGTTGTTCTGGACCTTAATGGGTACAGTCTGATCAGTTTCAACATAAACGGGTGGCTGATTACTGGGATTATAAGTAAAATTGTTATTGAAAGGTGGTGGAACTTCTATGTATCCAATTCCCCCTTTGTTGATTGGGGAACGTTGAACACTTAGGACATGATCAAGCATCACAGAGGAATTCCTAAATTGTTCAATTCCACCACTTTTACCTGGTAATCAGCTATCTGTTTATCCTTTTCAGCTATCAGTTTGTTCTTTTCTTCTACCATTTCATAGCTAAGATCAATGGCTTGTATTTTCTCAGCTAGAGTGGCCTTAAGGCTTCTTATGTCTTTTTCACTAGCTTTTATTTTTACCGAGTAACTATTTTCCTTATTTTTAGAATACTGATGTTTCTCTTTTAACGTTTTTAATTATTTATCCAAACTAACATACAGATCAGTTAAAGCATTCAATTATTCAGACAATTTCTCACATTGTTCACACTGAGATTCCGAACATACCTCTGAGAGCTGGTCATTCACTTCTGCCATGTATGCTTGATCCTCCACAGGTTCCTTGTCACATCTTCCAGTCAAAATATTCACCAGATTTGCTTGTTCAATCACCTCTTCAACTTTGATGTTCCAATAATACCCACAATTCTGTTGAGACACCATGGATTTTGCTTCAGTACCATTTCCATTCACGTTCTGTTGAGTAGCCTTGTTCTAACTTCGTTCAACTTTTTCATTTCTACACTCTCTTGCAAAGTGTCCATTTTGTTGACAGTTGTATCAACGAATCTTTGACTTGTCAAATCCCGGTCTCTCTCCCACGAACTTTCTTCCAATCTTCTTCATAAACCGTTTTACCCTTCTTACTATCATCGCCATTTGCCACTGCAGATCCATTTCTTCCATGTCATCAGCATCTATATGATCATAGTCCTCATCCAAGGTTGCAGGGTAAACTATCTTTCCTTTGATGTAATTCTCAAAAGACTCAATGAAAGAGGCATAAAGATCAAATTGTTTTTCAGCAGATTTTACACTCATAGGCATCTTTGAGTAATTTACACTTGAAGAACTAGTGAAAGAGTTACCGACTGAGGATTGGGGTTTTGAAGAACTACTTCCACCAGCTACAAAGCATATATCTCCATCCATATTCATCACCACATGACCATTTTGATTAGAGTTTGATTCACCACCGGAGTAATAAGCATCCGATTCTGGTTTAGAGCTTGACTTTGGAGAGCCTATTGCACCATAAATTCCCCGATCCTTAACCTGATCAGTAGGAATTTCTTTTCTTATCATATTAAGCTCATAATTACGTAACTTGTTAACCACCGTTTCCAAATCAAAGGTTTCAAACTCTTTATCTTCTCTCATCAAAACTGTGTATATCTCCCATTTTGGTGGAAGAGCATCCAGAAGTTTTTCTACAATTTCAGCCTCTGTGTATTTTATGGAGTAGTTGTTTAATCTTGTCATCAAGTGATAGTATCTTGTGATGATGTCATTAAGTGATTCATTCTTAAAGCACTTGAACACCGAGAATTGTGTTTTCAACAATTTTGACTTTGAGTTTCGAATTCCAACGTTTCCTTCATAGCGGTTTTCTAAGGCTTCTCACAATTCTCTAGCGGACTTGTATTTTCTAAATGTGTGCAGAATCTCTTGAGGTAGTGCCATGGTTATTGTTGCCAATGCTGTTGGATCCCGGATTAACAGTCAATCGATAACAATAAACAGATCTCTGATCTGAAACTATCCGATTACCACTATTAAAGATCTAGTTCATAGTTTGCCTTGATTTAATGTTATGTATGTGTATATATTATCAATAGATTAAATGAATAATGTTAAGGTGAAGCTTCAGAGAGAGCAATTACTGAAAACTTTTCTCTCCAAAACCTTTTTACAAAATGAACAGCAGTTCACTATATATAGAAGGCGACCTGGTTCGCTAACATCCCCTAGCGAACCAGCTTCCCCTACGTTACATAAATTATCATAGCGAACCACCCCCTGAGTCGTTAACATCCCCTAACGAATCAGGAGGGAATACATTATAATATCTTAGTTCGCGAACATCCCTAGCGAACTAGACTTACCCTTAACGAACTAGTCAATAATAAACATAAAATATTACATTAATTAATGAATAAAACATTAACGATAAATACAAAGACTCTAGACGCAAAACCGTGCACTAACAAATGCTTTACTTTCTGCCTCATACATCTTCTTCTCATCATCTTCCATCTTATTATAATTCTTAAGTTGCTCCCGACCTTCGAACATAGTTGTTGGAGGGATATATCCATCCTGAATATATACCCACATCTTGGCATCTTGATATTTCACGTACTGCTCAAACCTGTCTTTCCAGGAAACAAAATCAGTGCCTTTAAGTAACTTTGGAGCTTTAGTCGCTGACCCAGCTTCAACTTCCATCTTTACCAGTTCGGTGACGTTTATCGAAGTCATACTTAACCGAAACAAGATATGAAACAAATTCAAAATGTATTCTGTGAAAAGTGAATTGTGTTAACTTCGCTTCGGGCAAAGTTAAAAAGTATAAATTAACTTAACTTTCTATTAACTTCACCAAACAACTTCGCCAGTTCACAACTTCTCCAGTTCACAATTTCGTCAGTTCACAACTTCGCCCCTTATAACTTCGCTAAAACCCTAATGACAGGTGACAGCAACTTCACTGGATATTGAATCTAATTTTGAGCACTGTTTTTCTGATTTCGGATGGTTCAAAGGTAGTAGGGAGTGCGACGGGGTTAATATGGTGTAGGAATGGACTGAACGAACGGTGTTTTACGTGAAACGATACCGCGAAAAGTCTAGCGGAACAATTTTAATACTCCTGTGATAATCCCAAACCACACAATCACGAGCAAATGCTCTGATACCAATTGTTGGTTCCCAGCCAGATCTACACAGTAGTATCTCGTAACACGAGGGCGCGGAATCCCTTACGTATACGATACAAGTGTTTACACGAGAGATACATAAAGAACATGTAACACGTAAAGACAAAGGATTACTTGTTATTAGATGTAAAGAGCCAAAACACCAAACAAGTCTATCAACGTCTTACCAAACGGATCTGCCAAAAACCTTATTTGAAAATGGCGTAAGTTAGGTTTATATAACCCACGACAACTTCTCCTAACATCCTAGGCGAAGTTGTCCTTAACTTCGTCAAACCACAAGTTCGCTAAAACCAAATAACCAAACTAACAAGTTTAACAAAACATAATAAGCAAAGTTACGATTACAGACACAATAGACTCGAGACAAATGAACTACTGGCATAATGCACCAACAAACATCGCTACAATCGCACATCAATTACAACCAGCAGTTCATTTACACTAAATCGATTACACCCAAATTCACTTACAATCAATGAGTTCGATTACACTATGTTCGATTACACCAGTGGTCTCATATATAGGACTCGATAACAATAAACCCGATTACATGGAATTCGATAACAATAAACTCGAATCCAAGTTAACTCGATTACACTGAAGGGGTCGATTACAGTAGTAACTCGCTTACAAAGAGAATCGATTACACGGAGCTTGATTACAATTGAATTGCATACAATGTATGCGATTACTGCACCAAATGAATACAACTATTAGTTAGCCTATAGACTCGATTCATCATCATCGATTTCATCATAATTGATCCAAGGGAACTCGATTACTTGGGCGGTTGTAAGGAGAAGAACAAAAAAATAGATGAAGAAGGAAGAAGGGTGCGCAGAAGGTTAAAAAGGGGAGGTTGGGCCTTATATTTTTATTCATCAATACACGACCCAAGGTATAACCAAGCCCAAATACAAACCCGAGCCCTAATACACCCCCTACACTCGATCACTAATAGTTCGATTACTTTACGAAGTGATTTGATTACTTTGTAATCGATCTCGTTGAGAACCCGAGAGTACGTATATGTAAAAGAAATACTCGCTTAAATCCACACCTAAGATTACACTTGGAGGTCCACAAGTATGGGATAACCCGTGTGTCCAATACATGCACACATACGTCTAAATGTGAATAAACTTATAAACACATGACGGGAACTCGATAAAGAAAAGAATGAAATAGAAATTAAAAATATTAAATAATCAAAAGACTAATACCATAGAAGTTAATAAATAAAATAATATAAGTAATTGTAATCTAATACAAGGCCTTAGATCATACCAGACTTAGCAATTTTAACGATAATACAAATAGGATGAATATTAATACGTGTAACCGAGATACAGTTAGTAGAACTCAGCTAAAGAAGGGAATTATGATAAACGGAGAATGAAACAGGATCCAGGTGAGTTTCTAGCCCCTTTTCCTTGTTATGTTTTTGAGGTTGTGTGCATACTCGATGTGATAGTTAATACACTTACCTTAAATGGTAAGTGTATGCCATGTATGATATATGTAATAGATACGATTGATTGCTTGTCGGTATGTGAACGATCTTCGGATATTGCACGTACATCAGGTAATAACTAAATATATGATAATTGTATGTAATGTAAGGATGATATATGAACGTTATGAAAGAAAGCTTGTCGGTACGTGAACGATCTTCGGATAATGCACGTGTCGGCAAAGGAAATGATCTCTAAGTGATTATAAGTGTGTGAATGTTATGGTGTCACTTGCTTATTATGTAAATGTTAAACTGATAGGAAGTGTGTTGTAGGCAAGTAGATGAAAGTGTTGTAGAAGTGGTAAGGGGTATATTAAGGGTGTTAGTGGCATAACGATAGTGCGTGATAGGGTAAGCCTATACGTGCCTTCGTTATTAAAGTGGCATAATGAGAGAATGTGGGAGGACAACCCTCTACGTGCCTCCGTTATTAAAGTGGCATAACGAGAGAATGTGGGAGGGTAAGCCTCTACGTACTACCACAAACAAGTGGCTAAGACGTAAGTGATAGGTAAGTGGTTAAGCGGTAAGGTAAGCAGTATAGATAGTGGACTATGTGTTTTCGGACACGTATATAATTGCATGTAATGGTTGTATGTAAGTTGCTTGATTAACTAGAACTCACTCAGCGTAGCTGACTTTTAGTATGCACGCAGGTGAGTAGGATGAGACAGCTGGCTTGAGCGGGGACACTTGGCAGAAGAATAAGAGTCTGGCATCTGAAGACTTGTTGTGTTTCATAAGTTATGTTTTGATTTTGAAAGACAAGATGAATGTTTCAAGATAAGTTATGAATATTATGTAATGATTATGAAAGTTTCGTATTTCGCGAAATGTTTTTATTAACTCTGATGACTAGAACTATGTGAATGAGTAAATCCAACGTCCAAATGTGAGGCACCGATAACGGGGCCTTATACTAAGTTAGGTTATTTTTTTTAATAGATCGTTTTGCACATCAAGTTTTTGGTGCCGTTGCCGGGGATATACTAAGGCGATAACGAAACTAGCGTTGATTGAACTTAATTGATTATTTGGTCTTTGTGTCTTGAGTTGTGGTGTGTCTTGTGAGTCTGTGTCATAGATTTAGCATGTTTATTCGTCTTTAGGATAATTTAGTTTGTGTTTTATTTTGTCAAGTCTAGTTATTATCTTTAATTGATCGAGTCAGTTAAGGAGTATTTTAAATCGAAGATGTTGGAAAGATATGATGTTGGAAAGAGCCGAACAAAAGGGACGTGAAAGACTCCAAAAGGTTAAAGCAATAGAATCCAGGCTTGATAAGTTGATCGAAAGAGAAACAGTCCGTAAGATAGAGGAACTCAAATCTAGTGTAACATCACAAAATTTCAAAAATAATACTAATTATATTATTTATTGTCGGTGAGGAAGTTTACTCGGGTTAGCGGGAAATAATTAAATAAGTAGGAGTTAGTATGGGTCGGGCTAGTGTTGGGTAATGGATATGGGTTATGGACTTGGGAAAGAATGAAGAGACCATGGGCTTAAGCTCATGATCCATAATTATATAAACCTTAAATTCCCATTTTTCATTCATTTCACACATATTCCATACACCACCAAAACACACACTTAGCTCTCTCTCATCCTACTCTCTCTCTAGCCGAAACCAAGAAGAAGAAGAAGAAGAAAACCGATCCCAACCCGAGGTACGATAGTATGATGTTTTTTATACTCAAACCCGTTAGATATAGTCACGAAACGACGAGCCGACACCGTTAAACAGTTAAAGTCATGAGATCCGGGTGGAATCGGGTATAAACCAAACCTAAGATGAGCTTAGGGATCACCCTAGCTCAGATCTGAATCGAACGGGACGAAAAACGGTGAAAATGGTGGTGAAATGAGCGAGATCTCGCTTTTCCGGTGAGATCCCTTTATTCCGGCAGTGGCGGCGCCGGAGAATGTGGTACGAGGTTTAGATCTTGTCAGGGAATGTTCTGACCTAACCCTAGTTCGTTAGCGGGAATGTGACGAACCAACCTTAGTTCGTTAATGGAAACATAACGAATTAGCAAGTAATTCGTTATGACATTTCGTTATGCAGAGATAACGAACTAGAGGCAATTCGTTAAGTTGATTCGTTAATAGGAGCTTAACGAACTAATCTCAATCCGCTATGTTAATTCGTTAAGGAATGAATAACGAACTAAACCTAGTTCGTTAAGTAGTTCGTTAAGGGAGAACTGACGAATGAACCCCCAGTTCGTTAAGGGTTCAGTGCGTTAAGGTCCAATTCGTGCAAGGACCAGTTCGTTATAATAGTCAGTTCGTTATAATGAATGAGTTCATTCGTTAAGAACCCCATTCGTTAAGGGCTGGATAACGAACTAGAAGACTGGCAGATTTACAGAAGTGGTCCCTGGACTTAGAAAGGAATGATATAAATACATATTAGCCCTTGGACCTTATTAATACATGAAAGATACCTTTAAAGGTCAATGAGTAACGATTAACTAACCGGGTAATGATTCAATGAAGTAAAACCGACTTAGACGCGTAAGACTAATTGAGTAACAATGAGAATGGCTAGAGTAGTATTTGATTTTCAATTATTAAACAGTTAGATGCGCACAGCTTGAGAAGGAATCACCATTAGTGGAAGAAGTAACCGAGTTCAGGTGAGTTTCTAGCCCCACTTTTTTGTTATGTTTTCGGGGCTGTGTGCATAATCTATGTGAAGTGTGAATACACTTACCTTAAGTGGTAAGTGTATGCTATAATGTTAATGTGATATATTTATATATGTTATGAATGGATGTCTGTCGGTGTGCGAACGATCTTCAGATATTGCGCGTACCGTCATTCGGGAATGATCCCCAAGTGGTTATTAGTGTGTGTAAATGTTGCGATGTCACTTGGTTATTATGTAAATGATGTAATGATATAAAGTGTGTTGTATACAAGTAGAGGTATGGCGTGATAGAAGTAGCAAGGGTCTAGTAAGGGTGTTAGTGGCATGATGATAGTACGTGGTAGGGTAAGCCTATGCATGACTTCGTTATTAAAGTGGCATAACGTTATTCGTTATTAAGGTGGCAAAGTGGCATAACGTTATTCGTTATTAAAGTGGCATAACGTGATTCGGTTATTAAAGTGGCAAGGTGGCATAACGTTATTCGTTATTAAAGTGGCTAAGATGTAGGGGTAAATAAGAGGTTAAGTGGTAAGGGTGAGCAGGTTAGATAGTGGACTATGTGTCTTCGGATACGTATATAATGCTTATAGCGGTCGTATGATAAGTTGCCTGATTAACTAGAACTCACTCAACGTAGCTGACTTTTAGTATACACGCAGGTGAGCAGATTAACGAGTTAGCATGAGGATGGCACATGGCATGGATTGAACGGCTGGCACCTGATGATGGAAGAAACGGTGTTTTAAATATAATGTTTTGTGTTATGGTATCAAAGTAAAGATTTAATGTTTTGTAACGAATGCTTTAAGTTGACGTTTCCGCGAAAGTTTTAATTAGCTCTGATTGTAAGAACGGCGTTTATGAGTAAATCCGACGTTAAAGTAGGGCTACCGGGTTCGGGGCCTTACATCTAGGTTAGACGAGATAAGTGCTAGATATCAAATTGAGAGTTTTTCTTACAAGGAGCGTGAAGCCATCTATGAAACGAATGATGACTTCTGAATGATGAGGAGGAGGGTGCGATAGAAGAGATGGAGTTGGAGCTACCTTATTACACGATTCCGAGTGAAGATGTCGTTGTGGAGCCACTTGACCAGATGGAAGACGACGAAGAGGAGGAGCATGTACAATCTTGGGAGGATGAGTTTGGTGATGAATTAGTGGGTTTACCAGTTTTTGAAGAACATGAAGAATTTGACCCTGTTGGCGATCTTATCTACTTAGAGATACTAATCATGGGAAAGCCAACAATGGAGATCAAAACGTCACCAAAAGAAGAAAAATAAGAGGAAGTGGCAACGGAGGAGGATCAGAATATGGTGGTAGTTGAGTCGCCAAATCATATGATGGTTAGCAGGTATGTAAATGAGCTATATAGTGGATCGCCACCTAAATCGTCAAAGCCACAGTAGAGGGAGCGAAAGTGCTTGGATCAACACGTTTTGAGGGTTCAAAAATGGTACATTAAGAATTAAAGGACAACACTGAAATGCTTGAATAACCATTTTCCTCATTATATGCCACACATTAGGTTTGGTCCAGGTAAGTTTAAGTGTTGGTGGTCCGACCCGTTTGAATGTTTTAAAATGCTTTTTAGTTTCACTATGTGTTATTTGATTAAAAATGTTGAACGAGTGGAACTAAACGGGTTAGACCGGGGTTGGATAAAAGAAAAGCCTCCCGATTGAGATTTCAGGAGTGAGTCTGGCTGAAGACTTTTCTGTAAACTTAGCGCTTCTAAGGAGGCAACCCGGTAATATGTTTTTACTTTTATTTTTATATTTGGGGTTTCTTGCTTTCTTGTGCTGGTTGTTTCTTTGTTTGCTTTCAGGTTACTCTGGGATGTTATTGGATGATTGATGATACATGGTTTGATTCAAGTGGGGGGGAGCATTTGTAGATTGATTGCCTCTTTCGTTCCTAAGTGACAACTTGGTAGAGATCATTAGAGTGTGAGGCTTTTGTTCAAATTGGAGGGCACGAAAAACGACTCATAAGGCATATCCGCATATTTACCATGGGAGTCTGTTCCACTTTATTTATATTTGAATGTTGTTTTATTTATTTTATTTTGTCTTTTTCCTGTCTCATTGAGGAAGATGTGACATTTAAGTGTGGGGATGGGAAACTGACGTTTTTAATATTAAAAAAAATTGAAAAATGTTCCGAATTTTAATGAAAATTTTTGCAAATAATGGAAAATGCTAGAAAAATTTGAGATTGGTTTTTAAAACTACTATTATATATGAGATTAAATAAAGATAACGCACTAAGATTGGGATGTGTCGGTAGGCCTAACTAGCTTTGAAAAGTTTCTCATGAATATTATTAATATACCTAATAATCATAAACCTTGTGGGTTCTCATCTTGAAGGGGGATAGTGAAGCCGAAAATTCGCTAAGGCATAGGGAGTATTACCGTAATCTAACTACCTTGAGGTGGTAAGAATTACATGCACTTAAAATTAGCACACCTCTCTGTTTTATGAAAGTAAATAACGAGTGGTGGCGCCCGCCATTTCCATTTTTTATACGAGATTAGATAATAGTTATATATTTTTAGGGTAAAGATGCCTAAGAGCACCAAAAAAAAAAGAAAAAAAAAAGTATGATTTGAAAGTGTATTCCGAAAAGTTGGTCCGAAAAGCAAAAGAAAGTGAGAAGTTATGTAATGAAAAATGCTAAAGAAACATTCTCAAAAATAGAAAAAGAGGCCAAAGTGCACATACTAGAGGGGTTGATAATTTACGTGTTACCAAATGAATGGTGACTCTGAGGATACACTATTGGGGCTCGAGGTTTTTAGTCGATAAATATTTTCTTATGGAATACATAGGACAAAGTTCGATAATATTTAGGGCATGCTCGTACGACCTCAATTGACTTATCATACATATTTTTATCTAAGTATATTTACTTCTTACCATTAAAGGGTTTTTAGCTTACGGTGATAGGTTGAACCAGTCTTTTTCAACCCTATTTAGATTGTTTTGATTATGCTTGAGATCGGGGTAAGTGGATCTGTAACTCTTTAAGCGTGAGACCCATAGACTTATTATTATAACTTGAACTTAATTGTTATATATGATGGGGGCTTAATATGCTAGTGGCTGGGTTTAAGTGGACAACAATATCGGCAATTGGGGTTTTTGCGTTTATCTATGCTTAAAAGATAACCTATATGTTTTAAATATCGATTTCGAATTATGATTCCATTGCAAAATAGTTTTTCCAGGGACGAAAAAGGTTTATGTGTGGGGATATTTGATATGGTCTAAAATATATATACTATTATATAAATATTTCCTACACTTTTTAATATTTTAAGCTAGATTTTTAATGAATATTATTCTTAGTTGGCTCATATGTGAGGTTTTAAGGCTTTAAAAGACAATGAACTAAAGCAAGTAAAATTTACTCATAACTGCTAATCGGTTTCTTTAAGGAATCATATTTATTTATTAACTCATCTAATGACACTATTATATAGTATATAAATTTTAATTGTTATTAACGATGCATTTTGAAGAATATACTAAACTTAAAATAATAAAAAGTTTTGTTTGTATTTATGATCGCAACATTAATTTCACAAATTGTGATGTTATTAATACTTTTCGTTGGTGGAATATTATGGCAGGGGTTAAAAGTCAAATGCATATGTCATTGAATATTTGAAGTTGGGCCTAATAATTGTGCTGGTCGTTCTTATGAGACTTAGCAGCCCATGTTTTCGTTTTAACCGACTGATTAAATAAGGGAAAACCCTACTCAGCAAGTAAGAAAGGAAAATAATTATAAAAAGGAGGTAAAAGGGGGTCATCCCTGTGTGCGGCTCAGAATTTGGAACAAAAAGGAAAAAAAGGAAGCATCCAAGCACGTCTCAAAGTCCTCAAAGTCAACGAGAAAAGAAGAAGAATTAAAGAAGCAAACTACTTGGTAGCTCAAAAAGTCTCGGCCAAAAACAAAAGAAACAAGCAAGCAGACAAGCACATGAATTAATTTAAGCTACTAGACACACAGCTCAATTAATTTAAGCTCACAGGCTAGTAGCTCATTTAATTTTATTTCTTTTTACGATGAACTGCAATATATATTTTATCTTTATTTCATTTGTAATTATGAGAGGCTAAACTGTTATACTGTCTGGGTTTGGATGAGTACTTTTTAGACTCGTTTTACTTTTGGTTTATTTATTGATTGGTTAATGCTTTGGTAAAGTTTTTATTTTATTTGGTTGTGATGCATATGCGTATTTAGTATTAATTTATAATCAATTTATTGTTCAATATGCGTCTTTGTGAATGTCTTTCATGTTTGGATGCATATTAGTTGTTTACTGTGTGTGTTTACAACTAGTTTATGGTTTATAGTCGACTTATTCCATAGGAACGGTAATTGTGAGTTTAGAGATTCCTTGTATTCTGCCACTTGAGAAATCGGGAGGTAATTATGTGTCGTCTGTTTTGGTCTTTTGTGGGTTTGGGTAGTGATTGCACGGGAGTGAGTTACCCTAAATTCCCTTAGATTCTTACAGATCCGAATTATAACCGAATTCAATAAGAATACCCCTTTACGCCTTAGGGTGTTTTGTGATTAGAAAGACCGGGAGGTAAATTATTCTTTGGGTATCTTAGCACAGTTAGGTAAGGTGAGACCAGGAGGTAATCCGAACCATTAAATCGTTGAGCTTACATGATATTTAAGGTGCTTAGGTATTGTTGGTGAGACCGATAGGTGATCTAGCATACTTTAGTTATTCCTTAAATTTCATATTTTTAGAATCCGGTACTAATCATAAATCCAATTCCGAGAGTTTACGAGTTAACTAGTACTCATTAAAACTACATAATTAATACACTAATATATATATATACAAAATACTTGACCATCAGAGACTTACGGGAATGGTTTCAAATAAGAAAAACGTTACACCATTTGGCAGATGGAGATAAAGAGGATTATGGATTGCAAAGAGAGAAATCGAGTTAAACCCCGGTTACGTTTGATGTTTGATTTAAGGGGGGATCTTTTGGGTTATGAAAACTCATCCGGTGAATTCATTGAGCAAATACCATATCCGGATGAGGTAATGTTTGATTGGTTACGTATCATCCATGATACAAATCCAAATGCCCCATTTCCGGCCAACAAGCATTAGATGGAATTCGGCTTGGTTTAATGAGTAAATCACAACTTAGTGTGCCGATTATCGAATTTGAAGATGCGGGGATGGAAAAACAGTTAGAGGAACGTGTTCCCTCATGTGAAGATGAATTTAGTGGTGAGTTTGGTGATTAGTTGGTGGACTTTTACAGTGATAGATGAAGAAGAATTTGACTACCTACTTGGTGATTTGAAGTTGTTCGAAGACATACTGTATAACGAGCCAAGTGTGGGACTTGAGGGAAAACTCTGTGAGGAGAACCATGAGGTAGTTGATGAATCATTCTTTCCAAAAAAAACACCTCGCTTATGAAAGACCAGAACATGAACTGCAATTAATATCCATTCGGGGCATATCGAGGTTTCAAAAGTTAACGAAAAGGAATGGAAGGAGGATATCTAGGTTCAGAGATCATGGTGTGCTGAATAGTTCGTCATTCTCGTTTCACTTCTAGAATCATTTTTTGGGGGAGTCTACGAGTTGATGGGCCAAGTTCAAGTCGTATGTTTAGGCCTATGAGAGCGGCGCAGTTGGTTTCTTCCCGACCAATTTTAAGATGAAAGTGTTAAGGAGTATTGATGGGAAGCGGGTAAAGGATAAGCCTCCTAATTAAGGTTTTGGGAGAAAGTCTGGATGAAGACTTTTTGTGTAAACTTAGCGCTTTCCGGGAGGCAACCCGGTAATATCTTTTCTTTTCATGTTATTTTTATTTTTACTTTTATTTCTTTATTCGGCCGTGTTTTTCTTTTGCTAGCAGGTGGTTCCGTGGTTGGCTATGAGATGGTTGATGAGCTAGAGTTTGAAGCAAGTGTGGGGATGCCAACTGTTTCATGATTTGGCGTGACGATATCGTATTGATGGGCACGGAACATGACTCATGGCACACGTTCACTTTTATTTACCAGGGGAGTCTGTTCCAGTTTTTGTTATTTTATTTTTGTCTTTTTCCTGTATCACATTTAGGACAATGTGAAATTAAAACGTGGGGATAGGGAATTGATGTTTTAAATGTACTAATAAATAACAAAAATAAACTTAAAGAAAGGTTTTTAAAAAAATAAATAAAAAAAAGTAAAAGAGTTTTAAAACGTCCCGTGTTTTTAAATTTTTTTTTTTCATTAAACAAGAAATGATGTTAACTACCGATCATTATCACTCTTGAGTTCTTAAAATAAAAAAAGAGTTTTTAAATCAGAGCATATAATTTGGGATGTGTCTGTGGGCTCAGCTCTTTAGTTGGTATAGACAGTACATGTTTGACTTTAATTGAATCTTAATGTAATTGAACTTTAGCGGGACGCGTTAAAATAATTTTGATATGAAAGTCTAGGCCATACTCAAGCCTCATGTTTAATTTGATTTCTAAATTTTTATGAAAATCTAAATGTTGAAACACGACGCTTGGGTAGGTTTAACGTTAGGGTATACTAGTTAGCCCATGATATAAACATAAAAAAAATATACTTCTAGTTTTAGTGATAGACACTTCATAGGTGTATGGTTTATAAACTTAAATCCTATATTGATGGGATGCTCCAGGATTCGGAGACTATGGGTCGGTATACAGTATATCGCCTGGGTATTCACATCGCCTACGTGGATTTGTGAATATTTGAATAAGCTAAAAATAGCAAACTCGCTATTTATTGCCAAATCATAAGTCATAAAACTTGATCACTCATGCTTTAAAGTACAAATTACATTAGTGACTTAATCAAACCAGTTGTTAGCCATATGAGGTCCCCTTCCTCGCGTCTAATTACCATTAAGAAACGGACCACAAGGCTTGTTGAACACATGGATCTAACTCACATCTATAACAATTATACTTAGATCTAATACCGTATAGGATCTAGTTCATGATTACTCTTAATTATGTATATCTATATATAATATTAGGTGTATTATGTGTGTATAGATTAGTAATAGGTTAATTATATGAAGCTTTGATTGAGAGGATACTTGGACAGCAATTCAATACATTAAACTCCAAAACTTAAATTAACAGAGGATATCACCTCTATAAATAGAAGATGGAATCTAGTTCGTTACACATTCCGTGACGAACTAGACTTCCACTTCGTTACATTACAAAAATAATAATAAACTTAACGAACTATCCCCTGATTCGTAAAACATCCTCAACGAATCAGGAGGAAACTTAACTTATCATCTAGTTCGTTAAACATACTTAACGAACTAGAGACTTCTTAACGAACTAACTTATATAATAAACAATCTTTCATTAATAAATACAAAACGTAAATACAAAGACTCGAGACGCAAAACCGTGCACAAACAGACACCCCCTCGTCTTGAGCTCTTTTTCTATAAATTAGTTGAAGCGCTTGGACTGCCAGTCTCTGCAGCTATGAATCCCATGCTCATGACACACACGAACAACACGTTGAAATTGCATTGCTCGGACATAGTCTTCACGGCGCTCTATTGATATTTTATTCTTGAACAGCACGTCATTGTCGGTCTGTGTCAAGTTCACGAGCCACATCGGATCAATAATCTTTATCAGCTCGGTCTTCAAGCCCTTGCCCAGAAGAATAACTTCCTCACCAGTTCGATTGTCATAATATCAGCGGTTGAAAGATAAATACATGTGTTGATTCAGCGTCTTGACTGGTACACGCTTCATCATCCTTGGCGGCTTTACTTTATGTACCAGCTTCCTCCAACCCGTTCTTGGATCGATCTCATCAATACGCTTTCGAATTGGGATCTGCAGCTTAAAGAATTTAAATCCGTGGTTCACCTCAAACAGCAAATATTGGTGAAACCAACTTGCTTGGTGATTTCTGCCATGATTAATAAAAGGACAGTACGCAAGAGTCCGTACATCCCATCTAGGTAATGAGAGAACGTCAGTAATCTTTTCATAATACTGCACGTCGTTCTCCCATTTGATAATACAAACTTTTCACTCTGAATCAAAAAGCCATGAAATAATATCACCTCGAACTTTCGACATGGCCTTGAAAGATGTCATCTGATTGGCTTTGGCACGTGCAGCGGCTTCCACTTTCAATTCTTTATCAACATATTTGTATGCATCAATAATCTTACGAGCCCTCTTGTCTCTAAAATCAAACCAACCTCAAATATCTTCAATTGATGGATCAGTCTTCGAATCAAATCTTATATCAACAGTTTTTCCCTTTGATTCCTTCTCCAATTGATCCTCGGCTGCTTTGACAGTTTCTTCAGTAAATACCGGAGCACCCTGATCAACGTTAGAGTGTTGAATAAGTCAGGATAATCCTCAGCCGTCACGTCCTCAATCTCTATCTCCTCGTCTTCATAAATGAAAGACGTGTTCATCTGAATGTTCGAATCATCAAAGACCTCTTCATCATTCATGACCTCCACATCCTCCCCAGCCTCTAACATGGTTAATTCATCGTTAGTTAGACCAAGCAGTATAGAAATCTGCTCTCGTGTTAAGGATCGCTCAACAAACTGCCCAACCTCGATCTCATCAGCATTAACAACGCTTCTTATCACCCCCTTATCATCAAAAATTATTACAGTGTCAGCCTTGATCGACTCAATTGGCTTGACAATCTTCGAATCATGATAAATGACCACCTGCTTATTCGAATCATCAGCACCAGCACTAGTACATGCACCAGAGGATGAGTCGTGAGCTTGTTTCGTCTCACCTCCAGCACTGGACTCGTCAGGATCTTCCTCATCGTTTCTCAGCTTCTTGAGTGCATCGTCTTTGCATGTAAGCTGCAAAATAATGTCTTCTTGTTGTTTTATCTTCACCCCCTGAGACGTAACAATCTCACGGAGGGCTTTGGTCTCTTTTTGGCAGAAAGAGACATAAGTCAGCAGCTTCTTTTGATTCTCCATCAGACGCTCTTGATTCAGACAATCAGCAGACATTTAATTTTCATAAAGATGCAGTAAACTCAAAAGCATATTCGTCTTCTGATCCTGCGTCATTGCATTAAACGATGGAGGAATCAGTTGAACAGGACCTCGAGGACGATTGAGCCTCATATATGAAATATCCATAGGTGGTGGTGGCATCATCGTTGGTGCAGGTGAAACCACCAATGTAGCAGTCATAGGCCTTGGCAAAGTAGATAGAATAGACTGTGGAATCATGCCAAGCCTAGGATCAGAGGTGAGTGTGGTCGTCAACGTAAGATCCGGGGTGCTAGTAGTAAGCGGGCACCACCGGGCGTTGAATAATGGACGACCTTGGAGGCTGAACTCCAAATGAAATACCCGCTCCAGCTGTCACTCGACGCTTCGAGGACCCTTCACCTGCCACTACTTTCCCCTTTCTTTTGCGTTCAGCAGCTTCAACAACAACTGCCTCAGCCTCAACACGTTGTTGTTGAGCTGGATCACCATCATTACTACCATCATTATCATCACCCTCATCACCATCATTCCCACATGGTCCTTCATCACGCTCAGAATCCGAGTCATCATGGATCCAGCGATCATTGTCAGGACATACATAATCTGGATTGGATACGTGACCAATCAAACGTTTGAATCGCAGAGAAGGATCTTAACAACACAACTTCATCTCCGCATTGTATATGCTGTCATGTGGTCGCACTTCAATTTATCATCGAGGCGTGTTGGATCGAGCACCAAATCACGGATAGCATCTTGAACAAACAGTTGGATAAACCAAGGATACATCAAAAATTTCGTGCGTCGTTTCACAGCAACACAATTTTCTATGAGATGATCGATCATCTCCGAGAAATTGAATGGTTTGTTCAGTATTAACGCAACAAACGCCGATTGAAGCATGATTCGGCATTCGTCAAAACCCCCTTTTCGTCCACCAAGGCAGTGTATAAGAACGCACAATAAATACTTATATGTGGTACACAAGTATGCCTTGTTGTACATGGACTCATCAAGATCACCAAAATAAAACAATCGTCCAAACAACCCTTTGATCAGCTCTTTGTGGAACTCACTCGGGTCATAATTGTATCATCGAACCTCAGCACCCTTCGAACAGTCTCAGTTGATATCACAACTGGTCTTGTATTCACTTCAGCGGCAATGTGGTTCTCAGTCTCCACATATCTCACAGTATTCCAAAATTGACAAACGATGTTGAATCTGACCTCAGGATTAGGAGTAATAACATAATGAATACGCGAGCGACGTAAGAATGCCAACATCTCACCAAACACATTCTCTTCAGCAAAATTTGTACCGACAAAGGCACAAACGTTGTGTCTTTTGTCATACGGAAGTAAAGGAATATCTTGCGCCTGTTGTTGTTGTGGTGCAGCAGCGGGAGGATCCTGATCCATATTATCGGCCATGACTGATAAAATAAATTCAAGGATTAGTAAACTTAAAAATAAAATAACATTATAGTATTAAATAAACTATTAAATTTGATAATAATTAAAAATTGTAAATATATATATATATATATATATATATTAATAATAAAAATAATTTACAAATGTCATTCGTTAACTTAGCTGATTCGTTATAACGAACTGCTGATTCGTTATGACAAATTGGCTATTTCGTTATCAAGTAAATAATACGAATTGGATCTTAACGAATCAGGTATGAAAGGATAACGAATTAACATCTGATTCGTTATAAATAACGGATGACAAATTCGATTCATTATAAATAATTAACGGTCTCCTGATTCATGTGAATTATATAACGAATTGGACACGAAATAATTCCAATTCGTTATATCTTAACGAATGGCCATTAAGATTAATATTTTCCTAATCAGGTCAAGGTCAAAATTACCAAGAACATCAAAAGTCAACTCTTCAAACTGAAATCAATACGATCAAAATCAACGATGTACACCAAACAAATGATCACATTACATCGAAAGTGTAATGGTATTGATCCTTTTTACTAAATCGTGGTTCAAATAAGGTAACTTAAAGGTTTATTAAAAACTTTAAAACCTGATAACTAAATCAAACAATTAACCCTTCAAATCTTTATCAAATTTGACGAAAATCATCACGTTATGATCATCTTTACCTTATGTCACACCCTCAAAATCCACTAACGGAGTTTTACCGTCAGAGAGTGTGAACTAACAGGATCGGAATCATTAGTTATAATCAAACACCAGAAATAAAGTTTTCAAGCAACCAAGACATCAAGTCTTAAGTAAAAATGCGGAAGCGTAAATCGTAAACCAAAACAGTTGCGCCACACAGGACGACTTAAAAACACAAGTTGTCAGGATAGAAATTAAAAGCAGTTTTAAAACAATGATGTTTAGCGAATGCATGTCCTAAACTGCGCGCCCGCCTCGGCTACCTGAGAATAACATACTAAAAGTGTCAACACAGGGTTGGTGAGTTGACAAGTTTATATAAATAAAGCGTTTGCGTTTACGTTTTGCGTTTGCGTTTGCATTACCAGATAGTGTTAAGTCAATTTATATATCAATAGGTAGCTAACCTATCAAAAAGTATTACTAAGTGTTCGACATCGAAGCTGACTGTTTATCAATTGCCTTGCCACCATGTCAACCACGACCATGGTAATGTGTTAGCCAAGATTACACCCACTCGACCTACAGTCGAGTTTAGAGTTGGGTGGAGTTTGTCAAACCCAGTAATACTACTCAACAGTGACTCGCTATTATCCAAATATTAACCGGTTCGATGTTATGAAGGACTTTGGTTGGTTTGTTTGCCACTTAGCCTTACAAGTGATATATAAAAACTAAACAAAATCTACAGCGTTGGAGTATGTTATCTCCCCCAAATAAAAGCGTTTAAAAAGAGTAAAAAGGGGACATGAAACTCACTGTTTACGAAGATAACCAAAAAGATCCGAGAAAAAGGTGTGCGTCACAGAAAATCCTCATTGGTGTTCTAAAAACAAAAACGAGATTTTCTAAGTATTTAAACTACGAGTGAGTCCCTAGACTCAGCACATACAAATTATGAATGAGATGCATTTCGTGTTTCGTTTGTGAAATAAGTGCGACTTGACAAACACGTTGGTGATACGTTACATGTGTGAACAACTACTTAAGTTTCAAGTATTAACATTGTACATTACTAGCAATTATCTCCCCACAAGGGCAATTTAGTCAAAACATGGCAGTTATCTATTAACAAACACGTTTCATGTATTTTCACATAGTTCAGCAGCTAGTTTTATCAAGTAAAATTTCTACTTGAAAAATTACTCTATTCAACAGATAATAACATATCAATTAATTCACCAAAAATCGTCACAAAAGAACACATGAGTTAGGTTTCAAAAACTATTTTTATTGTATTTTTATTCCACATAGTTTTCTCACAAAGACCAAAACATTACAGTAAACTCACAGCAGTCAAAATCGTGCGCAACAGAATTATATTTGTTATTCTCGTTAAATGGTAAATTCAATTAATGCAAGACCAATTGGGTTAGATTCTTAACTCAATATTTTAACTTCCAGAAGTGGAAATAACCCATTTGGTCTTGTAGTTTATGAGAAATGATAATTTCAAAATAGCCTAACAGCAGACCCCACAATTCAGACTTGCACTACGTTTTTGTAGAATAATAAAAGTTAACTTTGCACGTCCAAAAATTACAAATTTGGACTCTTTAGAAACTAGACTCAACCTAGTACACTGTAGTGTTAATAATGTCAACAAATTACCACATTAACATCCAGTTACAGTCGTCTAAACATCAAATCAACAATCTGTCCGGTACCAGTTTACATCAAAACTCAACATAACAACAATCTATGAACCATAACCCATGCATATCACACTCTAGACACAAGATTTACCAACCATGCATATCAATTTTACGTTACATACATAGTTAGGGTTTTACTTGAAAGTTTAAAATCAAAGAACAAGTAATTAACAAGCAATTATAACACAACTAGTTATCAATTCACTAGCAAATCATCATCAAACATACAATCAAACCCTAACTCATCTTAATCATCACCTTCAAGAATTTAGGGTTTTGATTAACCCATTCAATATCAAAATTAAACACATAGAATGCATAGAGAAGTAGTTAATTACCTATTAGCACCTTAATTCTTCAACAAAAGCTTGAAAATCCTTGTATGTGTGTGTGTGTTTACGGCAGCCAAGAAGAGAGGGATAGGGGGCCGATCGGTCTAGGGAGAGAGGAGGGAGTGTAGGGTTTTGTTAATTATTATTATAATAATAATATGTTACACAATGGCCCCTCTACTTTTAGTTATTAATTTTCTAGTGTAAACAATTAGTTCTTGCTTCTTGTGTTTAGCATTACACATAACATATCAAGTAACATATATGTTAACACATAATTATCACGTATTTGTTGTTTTGATGTTTGTCGTTTGTTCACCAATGGTTTGAGTCGACTCGTGTGTGTTTCGGTGCAATCCCGAAAGACTTATGTGTAGTGATTGTCATGCGTCATTTAAAACCCCTAGTTTAAATGTAATGAGATGTGTGTTATAGATCAAGTGATCTTAAGTTTGAATTGACGGAATTTGGATTAACGGAGTTAACCTGAAATTGACGAGTGTCACATTATTCCCATGTTGAAAGAATTTTCGTCCCGAAAATTTGAGTCAAGTCGCGATGGGTGTCTAAAAAAGCAAGAAAAATTTTCAGTTTGTCATATCATCCCCTAGTAGAAAGAAATTTCATCCTGAAATTTAATTCATACCTCAGGTGATTTCTGACGGTTTGACGGCTTTCGCGGTTTTCGATGTTTGGTCAACCCTTCAAAAAGGTGAGGATACTTTTTCATCTTTTGGTCCTCGCGTTCCCACGTGAACTCTGGTCCACGTCTCGAGTTCCAATGAACCTTAACGATTGGAATTTTGCTGTACTTGAGTGTTTTGGTTTCCCAATCCAAAACTTCGACTGGTTCTTCGATGAAGCGTAGCTGTTCATCAACTTGCAACTCGCCCAGAGGAACTGCTTGGGTTTCATCGGAAAGGCATTTCTTCAAGTTGGATACATGGAAAACGTTATGTACGCCACTGACATCTGTTGGTAAATCCAATCGGTATGCTACCGGACCAACGCGTTCTGTTACCCGGTATGGGCCAACGTATCGTGGGTTGAGTTTGTTTCGCTTTCCAAAGCGGACTACACCTTTCCAAGATGAGACTTTGAGTAAAAATTGGTTGTTCACTTGGAATTCCAGAGGTTTTCGGCGCTTGTCGGCGTAACTCTTTTGGCGATCTCGTGCTGCTGCCATGCGGTTTCGGATTTGGACAATATTTTCAGAGGTTTCAAGTACTAATTCTGGACCAGTGATTTGGCTATCACCCACCTCTGCCCAGCAGAGAGGTGATCGACACTTTCGTCCGTACAACGCTTCAAACGGCGTTGCTTTAATGCTTGAGTGGTAGCTGTTATTATACGAAAACTCTACCAAAGGCAAGTGAGGTTCCCAACTTTTTCCGAAATCCAACACGCATGCACGCAACATGTCCTCCAAGTTCTGAATGGTGCGCTCACTTTGCCCATCCGTCTGAGGATGGTATGCTGTGCTCATATCAAGGCGGGTGCCTAGTGCACTCCGTAGTGACTTCCAGAAGTGCGAATGAAATGGGAATCTCGATCAGATATGATTGAGACAGGCACTCCGTGTCTAGACACTACTTCTTTCATATAGATGCGAGTCAGTCTTTCCATTTTGTCCGATTCCTTGATTGCTAAGAAGTGTGCAGACTTAGTCAACCGGTCAACGATTACCCATATGGTATCGCATCCCGTCGGTGTTTTGGGTAGTCCCGTGATGAAATCCATGGAAATGTGTTCCCATTTCCATGTTGGGAGTTCCGGTTGCTGTAGCAGACCAGATGGTTTCTGATATTCCACTTTGACTCTTTCATAAGTCAAGCATTTGCTCACGTAGGTGGCAATGTCGGCTTTCATGTTTGGCTACCATTAAAGTGCCTTTAGGTCATGGTAAATTTTATCTGAGCCAGGGTGAATGGAATATAGGGACTTGTGTGCTTCGTCCATCACCAGATTCCTCAAGTCTCTGTATCGAGGGACCCAAATCCGGTTTTCGAAATATCGGACCCCGTCCGATTTGGTTTCAAGATGCTTGTCCATGCCACGCATGAGTTCTGATGGGTGGTTATCGTCTTTCAAGGCTTCGAGTTGAGCATCAAGAATATGATCATGTAAGTTGGCGTGAATCGTGAGTTGTAATGCTCGCACTCGTCTAGGTTTATCAATTTCTTTTCTGCTGAGAGCATCGGCCACTACATTGGCCTTGCCATGGTGGTACTTGATGGCACAGTCATAATCCTTATGTAGCTCGACCCAACGACCCTGTCGCATGTTCAGCTCCTTCTGATCGTAGATATGCTGGAGGCTCTTGTGGTCGGTATAAATGGTAAAATTGGTAACGTACAAGTAATGCCTCCATATCTTAAGAGCAAACACCACAGCTTCGAGTTCCAGGTCATGGGTCGTGTAGTTCTTCTCGTGGATCCGTAGTTGTTGAGAGGCATAGGCTATAACTTTCTCGAGTTGCATCAACACGCAACCGAGACCCTGTATCGATGCATCACAGTGCACTTCAAAGTTTTCTGTTCCCTCGGGGAGGGCTAGGATTGGGGCGCTACAGAGTTTGGTTTTCAACAGTTGGAAAGCAGATTCCTGCGCATCACCCCAATTGTACTTAGTACCCTTGTGTGTCAATGCGGTGAGGGGTTGAGCAATATTTGAAAATCCCTCGATGAAACGTCGGTAGTAGTCAGCCAGTCCTAGGAATTGTCGCACCTCAGTCGGAGTCTTAGGTGCTTCCCAGTTTTTGATGGCTTCTACCTTGCCGGGATCGACATGGATAACATTCTCATTGATCACATGTCCTAAGAAGTGAATATCGCGAAGCCAAAATTCGCATTTCGAGAGTTTAGCGTATAGTTGTTCCTTCTTTAGCAATTCCAGGATTAACCTCAAGTGTTATTCATGGTCGGTCTTGTTCTTGGAGTAAACGAGGATATCATCAATGAAAACAATCACAAACTTATCGAGGTACACCTTGCATACTCTGTTCATGTGATCCATAAATACAGCTGGTGTGTTGGTTAAGCCAAAAGGCATAACCGAAAACTCATAGTGACCGTACCGAGTTCTGAATGCCGTCTTTGAAATGTCTTCTTCGCGCACTCTTAATTGATGGTAACCAGATCTCAAATCGATCTTCGAGTAGTAGCTCGATCCTTGAAGCTGGTCGAAGAGATCATCAATTTGGGGTAAGGGATAACGGTTCTTAACCGTCACCTTGTTCAGTTCTCGGTAGTCGATGCACACGCGGAAAGTCCCATCCTTCTTTCGAACAAATAAGACAGGAGCTCCCCATGGTAATGAGCTGGGTCGGATAAAACCTTTATCCAACAAATCTTGTAATTGAGTGGACAACTCTTGAAGCTCCGCCGGTGCGAGCCGATACGGGGCTCATGCTATGGGTGCAGCACCGGGGGCTAATTCGATTTGGAAGTCGACTTGTCAAATAGGTGGAAGTCCAGGCAAATCCTCCGGAATGACTTCCGGAAAATCTCGCACAATCGGTATGTCTTCGATTAGCTTCTCCTCCGCTGGTTTCTCGACAATATGGGCTAAAATTGCTGGATGACCCTTTCGTAAATATTTCTGCGCCTTCATGAGGGTGATGATGCTTGTAGTCATGCCGCTCTTCTCACCCTATATCGAGATGATTTCGCCGGAAGAGGTAGTGATATGGACTATCTTGTCGTGACATATAATCTCAGCTTTATTCTCGGATAGCCAGTCCATGCCGACAACGACATCGAAACTACCAAGCGTAAAGGGTATAAGGTCGATATCGAAGGTATGACCTGACAGTTTCAACTTACATCCCGCTAGTACATGAGTTGTTTCTATAGACTTACCGTCAGCTAATTCAACAGGAAACTTAGCATCTAACGGGGTTGGAGTTAAGTCTAAGAGTTTACTAAATTCTTTCGATACAAAACTCCTATCAGCTCCAGTGTCAAACAAAACAGAAGCAGAACAGTCGTTCACAGGGAACTTACCGGTAACCATATTCGGATCGCTGTGGGCCTGGCCCGACCCAATGACGAAAGCTCTACCTTTACCACTGCTCCCGCCACTGTTATTGCCTTCATTGTTCTCATTCTGCTTCAGTTTGGGACAATCCTTCCTGAAATGACCCTCCTTAACACACTCAAAGCACCCTTTCGTTGTTGCATGCTGTTTAGGAGCACCCTTAGCCGCTAGGTCTCCCCTACAGTCCTTGGCCTGATGACCCAATTTTCCGCATCGCAGGCACTTGATACGGTCACATGGGCCAGCATGGTGATAGTTGCACTTGTTGCATTTCGGGTACTTTCCATCATAGCCACTCGAACCCTGTCCGCCACCGTTGTTATTGTTGGAACCCTGATTATTGAAGTTCCGAGCGAGTTCGGGTTTACGGTGGTGTTGTTGATGTAGAGGGTTCGATGATGAGGACCTGGTGTTGTCAAACTTTCTCTTTCCATTCCTAGAGTTGATGTTGTTGTTGTCATTGCTTGTGTTATCACGGGTTTTGGATGTGGAACCTCTAGGTGGTAACGAACCTTGTGCCACTGCTTGGTTCGTCAGTTTGTGGGCTATTCGGATCGCTTGCTGAATTTTAGCCGGTTTGGAAGACGTCACCATACCCTGAATCTGGGGTACCAAACCATCGATATACATCTCGATTCTCTTACTCGGCGGGTCAACCATTCGCGGACACATCACCGCCAGTTCGTGGGAACGGGTGGTATAGGCTTAAATCTCAGAACCTACCATCTTTAACGCCCAAAATTCAGATTCCAACTTCGCGATTTCCTCTCTAGGACAATACTCTTTCCGCATCATATTCTTGAACTCTTCCCAGTTCATAGCGTTCGCCAAATCCAACCCAATAATTTGCACATTGGAGTTCCACCAAGTGAGGGCAGAATCCTCCAGTATCCCAGCAGCGAACTTAACCCTGTTGGCGGGTGGACAGTTACACATCTCGAAAGCTGACTCTGCCTTCTCAGCCCAATGCAGGAAACCTATGGCTCCCTAAGTTCCGTCAAATGAATTAGGCTTGCAGTCTAAGTAGTTCTTGAAAGTGCAGACTCCGGCTTGACCTCTGGCTTGATTCTGAACGTGCGCAGCTAGAGCTGCCGCCGCATGGTCATTCAGTAGGGTTTGGAGTTCTGCTGCGGTTAGGTTAATGTTACCGCGATCATGACCAGCGTTTCTTCCAGACATCTAGGTGTTATCATCCTGAGATGTCGTCGCCTGAGAACACGTCCGAGTGTGCATTCTCCTCAGTATCTTCCTCGGGTTCTTCCTCAGGTTCTTCTGCATCCGGGGCAATCTGCGCCCCTAGTGTGTCGCAGCGGGCTAGAGCTGTCGCTGCAAGGGCTCTTACACTAAAAATTTGGTCACGCAAATCTATCATCTCTGCTTGCATTTTGTTCATTATCTCCATTTGCTGAACATGAGCATCCTAAACTTCCTTCATGGCTTCGGTCAGGAAGGAAATTCTCTCTCGGACATCGATTCCATTCTCTTTCAATTCTCTCACGTTTACTCTAGTCGAGTGCATAATGTCAACCTCACGCTCTAAACAAGAAACGAGGGATGCGAAAGCGCGCTCCATCGGGAGTGTCAGGGGTGGTGGAACTTGCACACAGTAAACAATCCGCTCGACTAGACTCGGGGTACCAACTCCAGTGACCATTGTCCTCGTACACGTCTCTAGATGGGCGATACCTCTTCGATGATGAGTTGGGAAGATGCGGTTCCTTTCCAGGGGCGTGAGACATCGGGTCGGATGATGATGACGATGGCGTCGACATCCTTACAGGATAAGTCGTGTATGGGTTACGCGCGTACGAATGAATGAGGTTAAGAGATAAAGAAAATGAGTAACTAAATATATATCATATATATATACTTATATGCAGTGCGTAAGATCATAACTAATGGGTCGTTGCGGTTATAGTCTAGTATGTATGCAATTCTAGTTCGCTATAACCAAAGGCTCTGATACCAATCTGTCACACCCTGAAAATCCACTAACGGAGTTTTACCGTCAGAGAGTGTGAACTAACAGGATCGGAATCATTAGTTATAATCAACCACCAGAAATAAAGTTTTCAAACAACCAAGACATCAAGTCTTAAGTAAAAATGCGGAAGCGTAAATCGTAAACCAAAACAGTTGCGCCACACAGGACGACTTAAAAACACAAGTTGTCAGGACAGAAATTAAAAGCAGTTTTTAAAACAATGATGTTTAGCGAATGCATGTCCTAAACAGCGCGCCCGCCTCGGCTACCTGAGAATAACATACTAAAAGTGTCAACACAGGGTTGGTGAGTTCACAAGTTTATATAAATAAAGCGTTTGCGTTTACGTTTTGCGTTTGCGTTTGCGTTTGCGTTTGCGTTACCAGATAGTGTTAAGTCAATTTATATATCAATAGGTATCTAACCTATCAACAAGTATTACTAAGTGTTCGACACCAAAGCTGACTGCTTATCAATTGTCTTGCCATCATGTCAACCACGACCATGGTAATGTGTTAGCCAAGATTACACCCACTCGACCTACAGTCGAGTTTAGAGTTGGGTGGGGTTTGTCAAACCCAGTAGTACTACTCAACAGTGACTCGCTATTATCCAAATATTAACCGGTTCGATGTTATGAAGGACTTTGGTTGGTTTGTTTGCCACTTAGCCTTACAAGTGATATATAAAAACTAAACAAAATCTACAGCGTTGGAGTATGTTATCTCCCCCAAATAAAAGCGTTTAAAAAGAGTAAAAAGGGGACGTGAAACTCACTGTTTGCGAAGATAACCAAAAAGATCCGAGAAAAAGGTGTGTGTCACAGAAAATCCTCACTAGTGTTCTAAAAACAAAAACGAGATTTTCAAGTATTTAAGCTACGAATGAGTCCCTAGACTCAGCACATACAAATTATGTATGAGATGCGTTTCGTGTTTCGTTTGTGAAATAAGTGCGACTCGACAAACACGTTGGTGATACGTTACATGTGTGAACAACTACTTAAGTTTCAAGTATTAACATTGTACATTACTAGCAATTATCTCCCCACAAGGGCAATTTAGTCAAAACATGGCAATTATCTATTAACAAACACGTTTCATGTATTTTCACATAGTTCAGCAGCTAGTTTTATCAAGACAGATTTCTACTTGAAAAATTACTCTATTCAACAGATAATAACATATCAATTAATTCACCAAAATTCGTCACAAAAGCACACATGAGTTAGGTTTCCAGAACTATTTTTATTGTATTTTAATTCCACATAGTTTTCTCACAAAGACCAAAACATTACAGTAAACTCACAGCAGTCAAAATCATGCGCAACAGAATGATATTTGTTATTCCCGTTAAATGGTAAATTCAATTAATGCAAGACCAATTGGGTTAGATTCTTAACTGAATATGTTAACTTCCAGAAGTGAAACTAACCCATTTGGTCTTGTATTTTATGAGATATGATAATTTCAAAACAGCCTAACAGAAGACCACACAATTCAGACTTGCACTACGTTTTTGTAAAATAATAAAGGTTAACTTTTACACGTCCAAAAACTACAAATTTGGACTCTTTAGAAACTAGACTCAACCTAGTACATGTTAGTGTTAATAATCTCAACCAATTACCACATTTACATCCAGTTACAGTCGTCTAAACATCAAATCAACAATCTGTCCGGTACCAGTTTACATCAAAACTCAACATAACAACAATCTATGAACCATAACCCATGCATATCACATTCTAGACACAAGATTTACCAACCATGCATATCAATTTTACGTTACATACATAGTTAGGGTTTTACTTGAAAGTTTAAAATCAAAGAACAAGTAATTAACAAGCAATTATAACACAACTAGTTATCAATTCACTAGCAAATCATCATCAAACATACAATCAAACCCTAACTCATCTTAATCATCACCTTCAAGAATTTAGGGTTTTGATTAACCCATTCAATATCAAAATTAAACACATAGAATGCATAGAGAAGTAGTTAATTACCTATTAGCACCTTAATTCTTCAACAAAAGCTTGAAAATCCTTGTATGTGTGTGTGTGTTTACGGCAGCCAAGAAGAGAGGGATAGGGGGCCGATCGGTCTAGGGAGAGAGGAGGGAGTGTAGGGTTTTGTTAATTATTATAATAATAATATGTTACACAATGGCCCCTCTACTTTTAGTTATTAATTTTCTAGTGTAAACAATTAGTTCTTGCTTCTTGTGTTTAGCATTACACATAACATATCAAGTAACATATATGTTAACACATAATTATCACGTATTTGTTGTTTTGATGTTTGTCGTTTGTTCACCAATGGTTTGAGTCGACTCGTGTGCGTTTCGGTGCAATCCCGAAAGACTACATGTGTAGTGATTGTCATGCGTCATTTAAAACCCTAGTTTAAATGTAATGAGATGTGCGTTATAGATCAAGTGATCTTAAGTTTGAATTGACGGAGTTTGGATTAACGGAGTTAACCTGAAATTGACGAGTGTCACACCTTATGATTCAGAATATATGATCAAAACAGGATATAACGATGATCGAAATTTCAGGAAAAAAAATTGGCCAGAGTAACAGTAGGGATGGGAAGAAGAAAGTGAATAGTGGAGTCGAAGAGGTTCATGAATCCCTATATTCTTTAACATTGCACATTCTCCAAGGTGACGAATCATCTGATTCGTTTGAATTTTGAAATAACGAATTAGGTGATTCCTTACACGTGGCATAACGAATTAAAGTTAGTTCGTTAAAGTTTAAGGCGAAACAATAATGAATTAGCTATAATTCATGCTTGATTCGTTAAATTATGATTAACGATTTAGGAGTCATTCGTTACAGAGTGGCGGAAGCGAAATAGGTTAACGAATTAGAATTCAATTCGTTAAGAATGACTTTTAACTCGTTATACATAATTAACGAATTACTGTTATGTAATTTTTAAATTAAATAATTAAATCAATTAAATAAAAGTAAATCAATTCAATTAAAAGAACAATTAAATATTGATACCAATTGAGTAAATAAGCCAGTCAACGAAATCTCGTATCTCGATGATCAAATACTTTAATGTGTTTTAAGTTTAAAACACTTAAATTAAAAATCATTAAATAATATGTAAATGAAAAGGCAAAATCTTTTTGGTATTTTGAATTTTTAATGAAAAATATATACAAGAGAAATATCCAAAAATTGAAATGTAAGCAGAAAAATATTTTTGTATTTTTGTATGAGTCTTTCTAAAGCAGTACATATTTTTGGATTTTGGTGAGTTTGAGCAGAGAATCATATTGACCAAATTGCCCTTCCATCACAGTTTTATGTTTCAGCGATATTGTGACTGGCGTTAAGTCGGTCATTGATATTATTGTCCACTTAAATCTTATAACAAACTTTCAAGCATTTTTGTGATATGATTAATGGTTCAATTAAAGCACAGAATATCAGAAACTATCAGCCTCTAATCTCGGTTCAAGCTTAATTTGATTTTTGCCATATCACCCCAACTTGACTTAAACCATTATATTGTTGATCAAAATTTGGATATTATAGAAATTTATAAGCAATGCATTGATTTTCCTTTACTATGAGTGAGTATGCACGAGTCCATCTGTCGGCTTACATACACTGTATCCCCTGGGGTCCGTTTCTTAATGGTATTGAGACGCGCTCAAGGGAAGAACAAATGTATGACTAACAGCGGATTTTGATCAAGTCAGTAGTTTAAATTGTACGAGGTACAGCAGTGATCAAGTTTAATGACTTTGGGTTTGCTCTAAAAGCAGATGAAATATTCATGCATATGAATATCCAGATGATTAAGCCACATAAAGACTCACAGTATCCAGAACCTCAACGCTTGTTATTTGCTTTATTTTATTTTTGGTGATCAAACAAATATAAGGCTTGAGTATGATAGGTTATTACATTTCTGTCATCCTCACCGAGATTTTTGTTAGAGACAAACACCTCTTTCAATTTGGCATTTCTTTAAGTTTATATCACATACTTTACTCTAACAGCTTGTTTAAGACCTACCAATGCACCAATGCATTAAGCACACAGTCTTTTAAGTTTATTTCTTGCTGGATACGGGGTCAAAGGATCAATGTACTATCATTTTCTCTTTTTGCTTCAAAAACTCAAAATTTTGAGAAGCATAAAATAAATTTAATCGTCCCAGTTATATTTAGTCTATAGATTAATGGTTATCCTATCAATTCATAAGAGAATAATATGACCAAGATATGCAAGCATGCTCCACAAACTTAAATAACCGACATAATTCTCAGCGAGAAAATAAAGTAAAACGCATAACTAACGCCCCAACTACTTTCCATTGTCAGGTAAATGGCTATCCCGAATATTTACGAGTAAATCTCAGGACCAAACATATACAAGTATATGTCCTTCAAATATGAGTAATTGACATACTTTTCAGCGAACGTATGCAAAAATGTTTTTGGTTTTTCTCTTTACATACATAAAACACAATCTTTTTGTCTTTTTTAATTTTCTTATAAAACATAATAAAAACTTCACAATCTTTTTGGTTTTTCGGATTTTTCATTACATATTGAAAACACAATATTTTTGGTTTTTCAAGATTTTAAAATGTTTTTGAATTTTCAAAATATTTAAAAGACAGTAAAAACAAGAAAACACATGTTTTTGTCTTTTTCAGTTTTTTTTCAAATGTTTTTTGTTTTTATCTATACAAACTAAAGGCACAATATTTTTGTATTTTCTATTTTTCACCCCCTAAAATCCAAAAACCAAAATAAAATTTAAAAGAAAAATTAAACCAAAAATAAAGATAGTTATCCTTGTTTCAGAATATCAACAAGGGTCTTCAATCCATTTAAACCAAGCAAAAATTTAAATCGAGTTTTGTCAAAGGCTTTGGTAAATAGATCGGCTTTTTGAAAATTGGTATGTACTTTCTCAAAGTCGATTAATTTCTTTTCAAAACAACCGTATGAAATGATATCGAATTTTGATATGTTTCGTTTTAGAGTGTTGTACGGGATTTTTGGTGATGCTAATTGCAGCAGAGTTATTAATTAAAATTGGAGTAGTAAGAAACTTCAAACCATAGTCGCGCAGATGTTGTTGGATCCACAAAATCTGGGAACAGCAACTCGAGGCTGCAACATATTCTGCCTCAGCGGTTGAAATAGAGATCGTCGTCTGCTTCTTACACTGCCAGGAAACAAGCCGGCTTCCTAAGAATTGACACCATGCTGTAGTCGATTTGAAATTAATCTTGCACCCTCCATAGTCTGAGTCAGAAAAGGCGATAAGTTCAAAGTTATCGTCCTTGGTGTACCACAACCCAATGTCTAGATTGCCTCTCAGATATTGAAGAATACGCTTGACCGCTGCCGGGTGAGTCACTCGGGGACTAGCTTGGTACCTAGCACATAAACAAACTGCAAACATAATGTCAGGCCGAGAAGCAGTAAGATACATCAAAGATCCAATCATAGCATGATAGATGGTAGGATCAATGGTGTCCTCCAATTCATCTGGTGATAAATTGTGACCCACGGGGAGAGGAGTTGAAGGGATTTTTCCGGCAGATATCTTGAATCGGCTCAAGACATCGTTTACATACTTAGTCTGGTAAATAAATTTTCCTTTTGCAGACTGGTGAACTTGCAATCCTAGAAAGAAGTTCATCTCTCCCATCGAGCTCATCTCGAACTTTTTTTGTATTGACTTCTCGAATTCCTTACATAACGTGTCGTTTGTTGACCCAAAGATAATGTCGTCGACATATATCTAAACGAGGAAAAGATCATCACCAATATTCTTATAAAATAACGTGCAATCGACAGTCCCTCGCTTGAAGCCGTTATCAGTCAGATGGTCGGCAAGAGTGTCATACCAAGCTTTCGGGGCTTGATGTAGACCATACAGGGCCTTGTTTAAGCGGTAAAATCGGTCCGGATAATCAGGATCTTCGAAGCCAGGAGGCTGTAAAACAAACACTTCTTCGTGTAATTTACCATTGAGAAAAGCACTTTTCACATCCATTTGATATACTTTAATATTCTTATAAGACGCATAAGCCACAAAGATTCGTATAGCTTCTAATCTTGCAACCGAAGCATATACCTCAGTGTAGTCTATACCCTCTTGCTGATGGAAACCTTGCACCACTAGCCGTGCTTTGTTCCTCACGATCACACCACGATCGTCCTTTTTACATTTAAATACCCACTTAGTTGGAATAGGCTTCTTAACTCTAGCAAGTTTATCGATAAGATCACAAACACCCAGTATGTTAAATTGTTGCAATTCCTCTTGCATTGCTTCCACCCAAGAAGAGTCTTCAAGTGCCTTATGAGTGGTCGTCGGTTCAATTTGGGATAGAAAGCAAGTGTATTTGGCAAGATTTACTATTCCAGATGAATTTAAGTCAACATAAGCACACAACACATTATTTTCATTCGAAGAGGCAACTCGAAGACGCGTTTGTACTCCCACATCAAGTTCCCCAATGATGTTTTCCTCTTGATGATAATTATGAATCCTAAGAGTGGGATTCTCAGGAACAACAACACTGTCGAATAAATTAGTGTAATGTTCTCCTAGTTGATATGAATCATCACTTTCAACTACATCAGCAACATCAGGCTCAATAACTTGATTAACAACTTGAGTATCATCAGAAGAAGTAGAAACATTATTAGAAGCTGGAGGATCATCACGTGGATCTTCAGTTGGAGCTTCAACATCATTAGAACTAGAAAACCTCGGGATGACCAATTGATCTTCAAATTATGCACGAACCAGGTCTTCATCTGGTTGCTCAGTTGATGGTGTAAACGAATTAAGTAAACCATCATAATCAAACATCCAGTCGGGACCTTTTCCTTGAGGAGGTGTGGTGTACCTTTGACAATCCACATGGTACCATTCCTCCACACAACTAGAAGTAAAGTTAAATACCCTTTTCTTCAGAGAAGCATAACCCAAGAAATAACCCTCAATGGCTTTTTCTTCAAATTTACCCATATCTCTTTTCAACATCGTACAGGGACACCCAAATGGTTCAAAGTACTTTAAACTAGGCTTTCGTTTGTTCAAAAGTTCATAACTAGTCTTTTGGAGTCTCTTAACTGTCAGAACCCAATTAAGAGTATAACAAGCAGTATTCACAGCCTCGTTCCAAAATTGGACAGGATGCTTAGAATCGGCTAGCATAGTTCTAGCTGCTTCAATCAAAATTCGGTTTTTCCTTTCAGCAACACCGTTCTGTTGTGGTACATAAGGGGCATTATATTCTCGGTGAATTCCTTTTTGAACACAAAAGAAATCCAATACAGTGTTTTTAAATTCAGTACCATTATCACTTCGAATTCTCCTCACTTTCTGCTTTTATAGTGATTCGATCTTAGTGATTAAATTTTGAACCAGAACCTGTGTTTGATCTTTTGAACTCATAAATAAGACCCATGAATATCTTGAATAGTCATCGGTAACTACAAGACAATACCAATCTCCAACGATACTAGCACGATTCACAGGACCAAAAATATCCATATGAAGTCGTTCAAGAGGAGTATCAATGGAATTCAATAACTTAGTTGGATGTGACTTTTTCTTCTGTTTGCCTTTGTTGCAAGCAACACAGTGGTCTAATAATTTAAGTTCTTTAAGGGAACACCTTCAACCAAGTCATTAGCCATTAAATAATTCATCTTCCTCACATGAATATGAGCCATTGTACGATGCCATAGAATAGAGTCATTTTCAGTTGCTTTAGAAACGAAACACGTTTCCACTGACGTTGACACCTTAGAAGACATATTCAAGGCATAAATATCATTCGATCGAGGGGATCACATGACAACCATGTCCTTGGGAATGACGTATCCCGGTTTCAAAATCAGACATTCTTTATCAGTAAATATTGTCGTGTACTTCTTGTCACAGATTTGCGACAAACTTAATAAATTATGATCAACTTTATCACAGTAATTAACCTTCTCAAACGTAATATGCCCATATGAAACTTCACCATATTGTGTAATCATACCCCCATAATTCCCAGCAAAAGCCATATAACCCCCCTTGAATATTTCTAACATTTGTTAAGAGGTTGAGATTTCCAGTATTATGACGAGAACATCCGCTTTCTATTATCCAGTTTTCACCAGACATGGTCTTGGATGTACGCTACACACAAATGAAAGTGATTAGTTCAAAAAGGCAGCCCAGGCCTCAGTCTTGGGCACCTTTTGAGTTTCATGAGAAGAACCAACTTTAACAGAATTAAATTGTTGTTCAGCAACTTGAGAATAAGTTACAGGCCTCTTAGACTTTCGTCTTAAATAGGCAGCTTGAACGACATTTGAGTTCACATTCTTACAGATTGTGTATCACTATAGATAGTTGTAGCATTATCACTTGCAGTTTGTTTAAGAAGTGCAGTGATTGGAGAGATGGTTGAACTCAAGGGCATACTCCCACCATAAAAAGCTGGATCTTGGCTATCCTTAGAAGACTTTTGACATTTAAGATCATATTCTCGTGCTTCGATCTTTTGCATGATTTCAGATGTTGTCAGATCTTCATTGTTGAAGTAATTGTTCTCTTTCAGCACCATTAAGAAAGTCGAGTAAGAACTCGGTAAAGCACCCTTAATTGTATCAATCTTATCTGATTCAGACGGTTCCATCTTCATTTTGTCCATTTCGGCTAGCAGATGATTAAACCTTATTGTCATCTCTTCTATAGTCTCAACTTTAAGTAAGTTAAAGTTTCTAAATTGAAACTTTAACATCACCTTCTTGCTTTTAGCGGTGTTACCCATACTCCTCATACGAATGTGTTGGAATAACGAAGCACAAATCTTGATGCTACCAACTTGATGAAAGATGTTTTCGGGTAATGCCATTGTAAGAGTAGGGTATGCTTTCGTTTCAATCTCTAACGCTTTCTTTTTTCTTGAGAGCATTGTGAGATGGCCTTAGGTGTAAATCCGATAGTCTCATCTCCAATCATCGTAACGGTATACATTTCATCCAAGCAATAAGAACAATCAGGGTGAACCGATCCTATATGAGCACAGAAACGAGGTTCCCACTTAGCAAAGTCACTAAACTTCATTAAACCCGGACACTTGCAATGAGATCCAATTTCCGTGTCTAATTGTAACATTTGTTGCATAAGTACATTTTGGGAAGCTAACACGTACAAACCAGCCATCTTCAAGGACTACACTTGAAAATATGTCTAACGAACTAGGAACAGTAAATATAACGAACTGTGTACAGTCTTTTAACGAACTAAAACAACTAAACAATCTTAACGAACTGAAAGTTATTTGAGAATCAGGAACAGTGTCACACGAACTAGGTTATAACGAACTGAGTCAACGAATCAGCTCAAATTGATGAATAAGTTTGACGAAATAGGTTAACGAATCAGATTTAACAAATCTGAATTCAATATAACGAACCAAGGTAACGAATCTGTGAGTTCACTTAACGAATTAGGTAACGAATCACTAAGTGAAATCTTAACGAATTACAATTTCAACTTAACAGATCAGAATAACGAATATCTGATTCAAGGTAACGAATTATGATAATGAACTTGCTACAGTTGATAACGAATCAGGTTGTTTTAACAGTTATAACAAACTCTGACAACTTTTTCCACATGGAAAAAGTTTGTTAGATTTAAAGTTAATGAGTCAGACCACGTGTCTGACAAATTAGATTACACGAATCAGATCTTTTAATGAACTGTGTAACGAACTAAACACGAATTAAAAGGATTTAACGAAATAATTTAGCGAATTAGTTGAAAATTTAACGAATCTTCAACAACAGATGAAGATCTTCAAATCTTCATCTGAAATTCCCAGATTTCTGGAAAAAGAAGAACACCAAGTAGATTACCAAATCTGTAATACAAACTCGTTACTACACCAAATCACACGTATAATGGTTCAAATTACTCACAACATCATCGCGAATCCAAATCGTACCATCTCGTAAATCAATTTAACCAAATACCAATCCAATTGAACCAAAAACACACCTCTGTTTCGCCAAATCAGATCCAAACCATAACCAGGTCAAAATCAATCCAATTACCAATTCTAGTCCACCAAATCTTCCTAATACCTTTTCAAACAACAATTCAACCAAACTCAATCCATATCCAATCAATTCAACACTGAATTTGATCAAAATCAAAACAAAAACCACACAATACCAAACTAATACTTATTATACTTTAATTAACCAAATCAAGAGCAATCGAATCCCCGAAAGCTCTGATACCACTTGTTGAACACACGGATCTAACTCAGATTTATAACAATTATACTTAGATCTAATACCGTATAGGATCTAGTTCATGATTACTCTTAATTATGTATATCTATATATAATATTAGGTGTATTATGTGTGTATAGATTAGTAATAGGTTAATTATATGAAGCTTTGATCGAGAGGATACTTGGACAACAATTCAATACATTAAACTCCAAAACTTAAATTAACAGAGGATATCACCTCTACAAATAGAAGATGGAATCTAGTTCGTTACACATTCCGTAACGAGCTAGACTTCCACTTTGTTACATTCCAAAAATAATAATAAACTTAACAAACTATCCCCTGATTCGTTAAACATCCTCAACGAATCTGGAGGAAACTTAACTTATTATCTATTTCGTTAAACATCCTTAACGAACTAGAGACTTCTTAACGAACTAACTTATATAATAAACAATCTTTCATTAATAAATACAAAACATAAATACAAAGACTAGAAACACAACAGTGCACTAACAAGGCTTACGTCATATGTAAACCCACAGATGAATTCGTGTATACTCACCGATGGTGATGGTCCTAGGGTGTTGCTTGATAATGACATGTAGTGGGGAACACTAGCTAGTTGATTCTTATTGCACTTAATTGAGTATCTAAGTGGCTGCCTAGTAGACCTTAGCGCTTAAATTTTGGTGGATAAACAATATCCTAGATCGTCTTAGTTTTTCTTAAATGTTATATTCTATTAAGTTCAGTTAGATATGAGGTTTAAGTCAACTTGGGGTGGTTCCGGGTCGGTAAAACCAAGCAAAATAAAAGAAAAAATTATATTTATATTATTAATTTTGGCTTCCACTAGTTCATATAAACTTAAAAACCGTCACATGTTATTTTGTCTCGTTGCGTATGGAAAGGGCATGGGTTTAAAGTGGAGTTTAAAGTGAACCAACACACTGGCTATCGCGGTTAATGTTTTGATAATGTTTTTGAATAATGAAAAAAAAAGGTCAAGAGTTGAGTTGCTACTATCTATCGGTTATGATCCTGTGAAGTTTACTTTTTCAGGGACGAAAAAGGTTTAAGTGTGGGGATATTTGATGTGATGCAAAATACATAGCTTTTTACCCCATTGTTGCGATTGTTTTACGTTTAACCTTTAACGAATATCCATTGTTTTAGGCGTAAAGATACATATTGTTGATTAATGTACGTACCATGGTTGTAGAGCATGGAAAACGAGTCTAAATGAAGAAGAAATTAGCTCAGACGAAAATCAAATGAAGCTAGAACGCGCATACGAAGTTTAACAAGCGAAAAACAAAGAAAACGCGCTGGTGAAGCTGGACGCGCCGCCCGAACAGGATGATCATGGTAGGCCGCGCAGCGCGTCGTCCCTAAGCCAGCCAAGATGTTCATATTTCAAAGACCTCGTCTATGTTGTCTTATACGGGCCTTGTGGGCTTGTTTTGGCTTGTTTTGGCTTGTTTAACAAGTTTAATGATCTATTTAAAGAACCCTAATGTCACACCCGGCCCTGAGCGGCGGAAACAGCCGGGCGTACACGAGTGGGGATTGATAATTAAGCACGGGCCATTGCAAAACATTCAAAGATTTTCATTGCGCATGAAATGTTTAATACAAATACATTACATTGTTTAAAGATTACATAAAAACATCCAAGTATAAAAACTGTTGAAGATTTCCACGCCATATCCCCATTGCGCGGCGGGTACAACCACGCGCATCGAAGGGATAGAACTAAAATCTTCCAAAAAGCTAGTTTTAGATGTTCAGCGTGAGGTGCTCTAAGTGTGACTCCATGCGCTACCTAGTTATCCCCTGAAAGACACGTAAAAATATTTGAATCAGTATAAACTGAGTGAGTTCACAAGTTTTAGTAACTTGATAAATCGTATTGCATCATAATCTTGATACAAATCATTCTGAAACATAATTCTGATAGCATTATTAAACACATGCTTGGTAAAACATAGATCTATCAACATATTCTGATAAAATCGTTGCGCGGGTTACGCGCGAACATTTCTGGGAACTGTGCTCGTCTGTGTAAGTGGCGCTGCCACTACGAGCTAAAATAATGTAATACCGTCCCGCGGGTTACGCGCGGACACTTCTGGAAAACTGTGCTCGTCTGAGTAAGTGGCGCTGCCACTACGAGCGAATAATACTGTAATACCGTCCCGCGGGTTACGCGCGGACGTTGTGCCGGAAAACAAGGCGCTCGTCTGCGTAAGAGGAGCGACCTCTACGAGCGGGCTCAAACCCATAGTACTGCCCCATGACCATACTAGGCACTCGTCTGTGTAAGAGGTGCGACCCCTACGAGTGGGCGGATCAAACCAGCAGTCCCTACCCTTAGAGTTCCAATGGTAAAGTGATCACTTACTCGAATCTGGTGCACTAACATCGAAATACCATAGATAACTGTTCGCATTGCTCATCATGAAACATAACTTAAACACGTAATCGTTTGCATAGCTTGTAAGTATACCATGATAAAACATTATTTAAGTACGTGTCCCTCGCCCCGAAAGTAGTTTAAAAACAGTGAAAACAGTGAAAATAGGGGCTGTGAGACTCACCTGTGGTTCTTGTTAAGGGATTAATCGAGATTCGGGTTTTCTTGGTGTTGGCCTCGGAATCGAAGGTCTAGAATACGATTAAATAACAAGAAGTATATATATTAAGATCAAGAAATGGGAGAACATAAGGGTTGGAAAGTAGATCTCAAGGTTATATTCTCGGCTTACCTAGTAACAGGATCGGAAATGAAAACAACGGATGCTTGGGAGAGGATTAGTGCAAGTTTGTAGTTCTTTGAAGTGTGTTTTGGGTGATAATTTAGGTTACAAATTTATAGGCAAACTCAAGGGAACACAATCCCTTGCTTTAGGGGATTGAAATCTTTTCATATCTAAATGTAATGATGATAAAGTATGGAAGTTATTATTATTTACTTAAGAGTGGAGTGGTGGATAAAAGATTTTGATTTGATTTGGACAGAACATGCAGGTCTAGGGTTGGTGAGAATAGGGTGGCTGACAGTTGACTTTTCATGTTACAGTGTGCTTTTTCAGGTACTTTTGTCAGTGTACAGTAAAAAGTGGAAAATCTCTGAAACACGCTACTGTTTCCTTTCGGGCGGGAGTAATCTCCTTATAACTGGAGAATAGACTAAGTGTTCTGCGCGTATAACTTTGTGCGCATAGCTTTCTGCGTGAAGGACATTTCTTTGCTGCGGGTAGATACGTAACCTTCTCGCAGTTAGGGACATTTGAGTTTCATTTGTAGATTCTCCAGGTGGTCTTGGTATTTCAACATAGTGATCAGTCATGTTGAAGTCAATTCCATCTTGGAGCTTCAGACAAACTAGCTCTCAACGTTCCCGCCATGCGGGTAGGTTAGTTCCCCTCCCGCACGCGCATAATTGGTTTTGGGATGCACCCGCCTTAGCCTCATGCGTGACGGTCAACCCATTTAGACAACATAAAGTTTCATGAAAACATAAGGCCAAAACGTTCACGCATGGCGCATATAACATATGCTCACGCTGGTTCTTAACATGGTGCGCTCGCGCAGGTTGCACATAACAACTGCACGCGCTGACTAACATGGCGCGCTCGCGCAGGGCGCACATAACAAATGCACGCGCTGACTAACATGGCGCGCTCGCGCAGGGCGCACATAACAAATGCACGCGCTTAATATTTACAATCACCTAATTATTAGGTTGATTACTTGGCTTATGGTTTGGGAATTTACCGGTTGTCACATTCTCCCCTCGTTAAACGAATTTCGTCCCGAAATTTAGGAGACGTTGCTGTCAGAAGCTATGCTCTGAAAGAGGTGTGGGTATTTCTCGCGCATTTGGTCTTCTCTTTCCCAAGTGAACTCAGGCCCACGCCTCGAGTTCCATTGAACCTTTACTAACTTGATTTTGCTCCTGCGTAACTTTTGTTCTTTCCAATCGGTTACTGCTATAGGTTCTTCTATGAAGTGCAGCTGTTTGTCGATGTGAATCTCTTCCATCGGCAAAATCAACGTTTCGTCAGATAAGCACTTTTTGAGGTTGGACACATGAAACGTATTATGAACTCCACTGAGTTCGGCGGGTAAACGGAGCTTATAAGCAACCGGACCGATCCTTTCCAGGATCTCAAATGGTCCAATGTAGCGCGGATTCAACTTTCCTCGCTTGCCGAAACGGGGGACTCCTTTCCATGGAGAGACTTTCAAAAGTACTTTATCCCCTACTTGAAACTCCAATGGTTTCCTTCGCACATCTGCGTAGCTCTTCTGTCTGTCGCGCGCTGTCTTAAGGCGATCCCTTATCTGAAAAATCTTGTCTGTTGTTTCCTGGATCAATTCTGGACCAGTCATTTGCTTGTCACCTACTTCAGCCCAGCACAGTGGGGATCTACACTTGCGCCATACAAAGCTTCGAACGGCGCAGCCTTAATGCTTGTGTGATAGCTATTGTTGTAAGAAAATTCAACCAATGGAAGATGAGTATCCCAGCTACCTTCGAAATCGATTGCGCACAGCGCGTAGCATATCTTCCAATGTCTGATTGTTCGCTCGCTTTGCCCATCCGTTTGAGGATGATATGCCGTACTCATGTCAAGACGAGTACCTAAAGCTCCTTGTAACGATCTCCAAAACCTTGAGGTGAACCGACTATCTCTATCAGAAATGATGGACACTGGGACTCCATGTTTTGAAACTACTTCTCGAATATACAATCGGGCTAACTTTTCCATCTTATCGGTTTCCTTGATCGGCAGGAAGTGCGCTGTCTTAGTTAGCCGATCCACAATAACCCATATTGTGTCATAACCCCCAGGTGTCCTTGGCAGTTTGGTGATGAAGTCCATAGAGATTTGTTCCCACTTCCACATGGGAATTTCTGGCTGTTGAAGCAACCCTGATGGTTTCTGGTATTCAGCCTTTACCTTCGAACACGTCAGGCACTTACTGACATACGTCGCGATGGCGCCTTTAAGATTGGGCCACCAATACA